>NC_091956.1:10793638-10866138 GCF_031021105.1 Erythrolamprus reginae
GGACAGGGGACGATAGGCACATCAGTGCACTTATATACGCCCCTTACTGGCCTCTTAGGAACCTGGAGAGGTCAATTGTGGAGAGAATTGAAGAGAATAGACATGAAGTATTATATATAAAGGGAAGATATAAAAAGAGAGGAGAAAATATATGAAGGAAGAAAAGATATATGATATATGAGATAAAGAGAGACAATTGGACAGGGGACGGAAAGCAGGCTAGTGCACTTATATACGCCCTTTACTGACCTCTTAGGAACCTGGAGAGGTCAATCGTGGATAGTCTAAGGGAGAAATGTTGGGGGTTAGGAGTTGACACTACTGAGTCCGGTAATGAGTTCCACGCTTCCACCTTACACAACTACATTTACAATCCTAGGTTTAGAAAGCTTAGAACTATGTCACCTTAAACACAATCTAAGCATAGCCCATAAAATCATCTGCTACAACATCCTTCCTGTCAACAACTACTTCAGCTTCAACCACAACAATACAAAAGCACGCAACAGATACAAACTCAAAGTAAACCACTCCAAACTTGACTTTAGAAAATACGACTTTGACAACTGAGTAGTTAATGCCTGGAACTCACTACCTGACTCTGTGGTTTTGTTACACAAGCACATGACAGATACAAAATTAATGTAAACGACTCTAAACCCAACTGCAGGAAATACGACTTTAGTAACTGAGTAGTTGATGCATGGAACTCACTACAGACTCTGTAGCATCATCATCTAACCCCCAAAACTTTACCCTTAGACTATCCACTGTTGACCTCTCCTGATTCCTAAGAGATCAGTAAGGGCTGTGCATAAGTACACCAGAGTGCCTTCCCTCCCCTCTCTTAATGTTTCTCTCTTACTAGAATCATGTATATGAATATTATTATATCTTTGTAAACCACCAATATGTGTTTGAAAAAAACAAACAAATAGCCTTAAGATCGTGCAGAATGCAGCTGCGAGAGCAATCATGGGCTTCCCCAAATATGCCCATGTTACTCCAACACTCCGCAGTCTGCATTGGTTGCCGATCAATTTCCGGTCACAATTCAAAGTGTTGGTTATCTGCGAGACCGCCTTCTGCCGCACGAATCCCAGCGACCGGTTAGGTCCCACAGAGTTGGTCTTCTCCGGGTCCCGTCGACTAAACAATGCCGTCTGGCGGGACCCAGGGGAAGAGCCTTCTCTGTGGTGGCTCCGACCCTCTGGAATCAGCTCCCCCCGGAGATTAGAACTGCCCCCACCCTCCTTGCCTTTCGTAAACTCCTCAAAACCCATCTCTGTCGTCAAGCTTGGGGGAACTGAGGCACTTTCCCCTTGTCTATGTAATCTCTGTGCATAATATGACTGTATGTATGTTTTATATACTGGGGTTTCTTTTTAGATTTTTATATGTATAATTGTTATTTTAGATTCTAATTATTAGATTTGTCATTATGTATTGTTTTTATCGCTGTTGTGAGCCGCCCTGAGTCTGCGGAGATGGGCGGCATACAAATCTAATTAATAATGATAATGATAATGATAATAATAATAATAATAATAATAATAATAATAATAATAATAATAATAAAACTAAGATCAATATGTCTATTTACATATTATAAGACAATTCCAATTTATTCTTTGTAGCTTGGTCTCAATTTCTACTAACTATACAACCCATAACTCTACCCCCTTGTTCCATCAGTTCCCGCAATTTATTTTCATTCTTAATCTGTGTTTCTCCAGTGATTTTCGTACTCAGGATTCCCCTCTGCGTTTACCGGTTCCTAAGAAAACTTAATCAAGCGGATAATAAGCAAGTGATGTCCCCTGCAGAAGCTACATCATTTCCTATTTAGTGGCTAATGGGGGAGGCATCTCCAATTTCCTATGAAGAAACAGAAAAATAGTTTTCTTTTAAATCTTTTCCCTCCATTCTGCTATTTCCCTTCTTCCATTTAGTGAAGTATACAAGCCTAGTTCAATGGACTGAATAATTCTCAGGTCCTTCTCGAAGATAAGAATGTCGCCCAATGTAGTATTAATCCAACATCACAGGAAGGTTGAAGAAGGTGAAATTTATTCGGAGATTAAATTAATTCAATCTGTATAGTCTGGAGGACAGAAGGAAAAGGGGGGACATGATCGAAACATTTAAATATATTCAAGGGTTAAATAAGGTCCAGGAGGGAAGTGTTTTTAATAGGAAAGTGAACACAAGAACAAGGGGACACAATCTGAAGTTAGTTGGGGGAAAGATCAAAAGCAACATGAGAAAATATTATTTTACTGAAAGAGTAGTAGATCCTTGGAACAAACTTCCAGCAGACGTGGTAGATAAATCCACAGTAACTGAATTTAAACATGCCTGGGATAAACATATATCCATCCTAAGATAAAATACAGAAAATAGTATAAGGGCAGACTAGATGGACCATGAGGTCTTTTTCTGCCGTCAGTCTTCTATGTTTCTATGTTTCTAATTCCTCTGCCAGTTTATTACTTTAAAAAGTCTTTTTAAAAAAACCACTCCAGTGATGAAGCACCCACAATTACTGGTGGCAAGCGGTTCCACTGGCTAAATGTCTTTGCTGTTAGGAGGTTTCTCCTTAATTCCAGGTTGCTTCTCTCCTTAATCAGTTTCCATTCTTGTCCTGATTTTAAGAGAATAGGTTGACCCCTTCTCTGTGGCAACCATTCAAATATTGTACAACTGCTATCAACAAGACTTTGCAGATGACCCTCACTCCGTAAAACACCTTGGAATGCTCATATCAAATGACCTCAGTGCCAAAGCCCACTGCAATAACATTGCCAAAAAAGGCTTTAAGAGTTGTTAACCTAATCCTACGTAGCCTCTGCTCCAGTAATCTCACACTACTAACCAGAGCATACAAAACTTTCACCAGACCAATCCTTGAATACAGCTCATCTGTCTGGAACTCACACCGCATTTTGGACATAAACTCCCTAGAAAATGTCCAGAGATACTTTATGGGAAGACCCCTCCACTCCTCTACTCGCAAGAGAATACCCTACACAACTAGACTTACAATCCTAGGTTTAGAAAGCTTACAACTATGTCGCCTTAAACACGACCTAAGCATAGCCCATAAAATCATCTGCTACAACATCTGTCAATGACTACTTCAGCTTCAACCACAACACAAGAACACACAACAGTTACAAACTTAAAGTAAACCGCTCCAAACTCGACTGCAGGAAATACTTTAGTAATCAAGTAGTTGATGCCTGTTACTCACTACTAGACTCTGTAGCATCATCACCCAACCCCAAAAATCTTACCCTTAGACTCTCCACTGCTGACCTCTCCCGATTCCTAAGAGGTCAGTAAGGGGTGTGCATAAGTGCACCAGCATGCTTTCTGTCCCCTGTCCTAATGTTTCTCTCTTGCTAGTATCATGTATATAAACACGGTTATATCTTTGTATACCACCAATACGTACTTCACCAAGTAAGTAAGTAAGTAGGTAGGTAGGTAAGTAAGTAAGTAAGTAAGTAAGTAAGTAAGTAAGTAAGTAAGTAAGTAAGTAAATAAGTAAATAAATTAGTAAGTTAGTAAATGTTATGCCAGGCCCTTCACTAGTAGCCCCCCAGTGAGTTTGGATGCTATTCAAACACACACACCATCACAGAGGAAAAGAAAGTAAGTTTATCCGAACAGCTTTTATGAGCACACACTCTGAAAACAGTCTGGAAAGAATCCTTGAATGCCACAAAACACCAACAAATGAGCAGATAAGGCAGCTGTGAAACTTCACAGCCATTCACGTCAATGAGTCCACAAGAGTTATTTAACTGTGAAGTGTCCAAAAGTCAGTAGAAGTCCTAGAATAATCCAAACAGTAGCAATGATCTTTTTCCAATAGATAAACGCCCACATGCACACTCCCCAATGCCCGTAATTTATCCCAAACACATTAACCTAATTGCCTCTGAAACAGGTGTCCTCCCTTATCTTTGGCGACGCCTGCGCAGCTGGTCCCTTCTTGCCATGAACCTGCGCACACGGGCATCCACAAGTGGATCCTCCTCTGACTCTGACATCTCACTAATGGGCGCACTGACTGATGGGCTGGCTGCATCCATCTCTCCATCTCCCCATTGTCTGTCCTTCGCCATGAATCAACTTCACTATCAGAGTCTTCTGGCAATAAAACAAGTCTCTGTGATCCCGAGAATTCCCCTAAAGCCTCCCATTGCAGGAGCTGGCCCAGAGCCAACCACAACAGTAAGTAAGTAAACAAAGAAGCAAGCACGCAAACAAACAAACAAACAAGGTTCATATGGAGCCAAAAAATGAAAAAAGGAAGAACTGCTTTATTGAATAATAGAAATATGCTGGCCTTGCCTGAAATCCAAAGCATTTCTTACAAATTATTTTTCCAGTGTGGGTATCTATAATTTTTTCAACCGTTCAGCAGCTCAATGTAAAATTGAAGTACTATTGTTTGTAGATAAGGTGCTGAACCAAGCTGTATAGGAACTCAACCTTTTAAAGTATGCTTGCATAAACATTTTTTAAACTAAAAAAAAAATACAACCTTGATTGCAGCATTGGGGAGAAGAAGAAGAAAAAAAGAGAGAGTATCTAAATAGTCAGCTTAAACTGGCAAATAAAAGACCCCCATAAATAGAATATATTCACTTGATGGTGTTTTGAGACTCCCCCCCCCCATGAGTAATTTGAAAAAATGTCTAATTTTTAAATAAGGAAGAATAACAAGTATTGTTTTAAAAAGCCGAAACTTAATTTCTTACTTAATGAGGGCTTTAAAAAATAATAATTAATTAATATTAATTAGCACTTACGCAAACACAGAAGGATGAAAACCCCCTACAGAGATAATGGTAATGAAGATAATGTTGGAGTGTGCAGAAATAAGCAGGCTTACTGTAGAATTGCAGAACGATCAGAGAAAAGAATTTTATATAAATAAATATACTGTATAAATAACCAGCAATTAGTAATTAGTAGTTGTAAGAGTCTTTGTAAATATTAATATAAAATAAATAACTAATATGAAAGATAAATACCAATGGGAAAAGATTATTGATAAGATAGTTGGACAACAATGTATTGAAATTGATATGCTGATGTTACAGAAACGTAAACAAATAGTTATTTGAATGATTTGCCACTCCGAGTCTACAGAGAGAGGCAGCATACAAGATTAATAAATTATTATTATTATTATTATTATTATTATTATTATTATTATTATTATTGTTGTTGTTGTTGTTGTTGTTCTTTTTTTTTTAAGTATTTACAAATACATATAACAAATAGAAAACCTTAGAAACATAGAAACATAGAAGACTGACGGCAGAAAAAGACCTCATGGTCCATCTAGTCTGCCCTTATACTATTTCCTGTATTTTATCTTACAATGGATATATGTTTATCCCAGGCATGTTTAAATTCAGTTACTGTGGATTTACCAACCACGTCTGCTGGAAGTTGGTTCCAAGGATCTACTATTCTTTCAGTGAAATAATATTTTCTCACGTTGCTTTTGATCTTTCCCCCAACTAACTTCAGATTGTGCCCCCTTGTTCTTGTGTTCACTTTCCTATTAAAAACACTTCCCTCCTGAACCTTATTTAACCCTTTAACATATTTAAATGTTTCGATCATGTCCCCCCTTTTCCTTCTGTCCTCCAGACTATACAGATTGAGTTCATGAAGTCTTTCCTGATTCATTTTATGCTTAAGACCTTCCACCATTCTTGTAGCCCGTCTTTGGACCCGTTCAATTTTGTCAATATCTTTTTGTAGGTGAGGTCTCCAGAGGTGAACACAGTAGTCTGTACAATTTCCCTTAAGCAGTCATTAAGTACTTACCAAGCAGCTGTAAAGAAACTTCACACCCCTTCTTCTTCCAACGAAGGGAGACACACACACACACACACACACGTTGCTCTGCTTTGGTTTCAAAGGCGTGAAAAATCAACAAAGTCCAGAAACCAGGAACACAGGATTCCTGACGAACTGTGATCAGATACTCTTCCACAACAGCCAAACCCACATGCTGCTATTTATAGCAGCAGCCCTAATTGCTGGAGCCTCACCCAAACACAGGTGGCCGCTCTTATCTCCTGCAATATGTCCTTATTGGTCTCCTCTATGCATAATTCTGCACTTGCGTGGATCAAAAATGTCTTCATCCGAATCAATGGAAGATAAGGGAGATTGACTGCCTGGGCTGTGTGCCAAGCCCCCCTCTGCCGAGTCACTCCCACCTTCTTCTTCGTCCGAGGAAACTAAACTCTGAACTGACTCTGTCGGCAATAACACAGGCCTGTGACATGTTGAAGTTTCCCCTGCATCCACCTCCACATTCCCTGGGACAGGAGCTGGGCCAGAGCCAGCCACAACACTCTTCTTGCCATTTTTTATTTATCATAGGCTCAGTTACTGTATACAGTAATCCCTCGATTTTCACGGGTTCAAACTTCGCGAAACAGCTATAACACGGTTTTTCAAAATATATTAATTAAAAAATACTCCACGGGTTTTTTTCTATACCACGGTTTTTCCCACCCAATGACGTCATACATCATCACCAAGAGTCACTTCTCTCTCTCTTTCTCTCTCTTTCCTGTCATTCTCTGCTTCAATCATTTTCTCATTTCTCTTTTTTTCTCCCCTTTTTTCTATCATTTTTTTCCCTCTCTCTCTACCTTCCACTCTCCCCCCTCTTGCTCTATCTCTCTTTCTCACTCTCTCTCTCCATCTCTCCTTTCTATCTCACTCTGTCTGTTGCTCTCTCTGTTTGAGAACACCTGCCCCACCTCTCCTGCAGACCCCTCGCTGACAGCTGGGACGAAAGTGCTCTCAGCTAAGGGACTGCAAGAGGGGCGGGGTGGGCATTCTCAAAGCGCTCAGAGCTACTAGCGGCCGAATGAGGAGGACGAGAAGCCGTAGCCGCCAGCACTGCTGCAGGAGGACCCGTGCCCCAAGAAAGCCAGTGAGAGGGGCGGATCGGGTGGGCAGGGGGGGTAGCGGCGAGGGGGGCAGAGGCGCTGGGGGGCGGAGGCACTGGGGGGCGGGGGCAGCCGACATTCAAAACAATCTTTGCCGGCCTCCGCACTTTCATTGCTCCCCGCCCCCAACTTCAAACCCTGCTCCTTGCACGACCTTGGAAAAGGGTGCGCGAGGGTAGTTTTTGGCTGTCCATAGCCAAATATGGTGTTTTTACTTCCGCATCTCTACTTCGCGGAAATTCGACTTTTGCGGGCAGTCTGGGAACGCAACCCCCGCGAAAATCGAGGGATCACTGTATTTGCATTTGTTTCAGATGGAGCCTAATAATCCTGCTAGGGAAATAGCAGATTAAGGGACACAAATGTAAAATTCTTCATTTAGAAAACAGAAGCCAGACACGTAATACAAAATGGAGACTATTTGTGCATCTGCTCACATAAAAGCAGTAATTTGGATCTATGGATTTCAACGGGTTTTGCTTCCAATGGAGTAGAGACAAAACCTAAACATCCAAATGTATCTTTCTAGGTTAAGCATCTCAAAGTAGGTTATACAATTTCATCAAAGCTGTTGGGAATTGTGTAATTAAATGGTTCCATCAGAGTCGGTTATGATTATCACGGAACTCGTGTTAATATTGCAAAATGCAGTAATTAGCCTGGGTTTTTTTGGGGGGAAAAACCCTTCACCTAAATTTTATAATCAAGTAGGATGTATATGAATGAAAACATACCCAAGCTCATGCACACCATATTTTTAAGACCTATATTTGCAGCTGCAAGGAATGTCCCAAGTGGAGTAGCCAAACTGGAGGCATGAAGTCTAGTCAAAACATAGTTGTTCTGACCCCAAGAAATAAGTCCATACTGTCAGGACCGGGCCGACCTGATGCAATATTTCAAATTGCAGAGAGAAGAATTGTTGTAACTTTAACAATGTAAAACTGCCTAGTCACGGTGAATATGCAGATTGTAATATAATCTGATTGGCTGACAAAAGTATATACTGTATACATAATGCACCTTTGCATAGGTGTGACCTGTGGCTTGGATTGAAGGTATTGTGGCTTAGCATGGTTTAAAGTGGCTTGTGAATTAGTGTGGCTTCTGGTGGCTGAATATTGTAACTGAGAATAGTACATAGAGAATTGTGAGTACTTTGTATATTAACTACTGGAGAGTTAGCTACAGTGAATGGAAACTGGGTAGAGTCTACAATCCTCGGCTCGGGAGCCTCATATGTCTCTTCCATCCCTCTGCTGCAGCTCCCTGTCACTCAAAATATGTCTCGCAACCACCAATAGGCGACACCCGCCGGCACGGAATTTATTGAGCTTTTTGATCCATCTTCTCTTCCCCCCCCCCCAAGTTTCAAATTGTTAGGCTAAGCAATCCTGGGTGATATTTCATTGTAGTACCATATAAGGTGAAATGTAAGAATGTATTACCATACAAGTTAAAAAGCAGTGCTAATGCTGAGTCATTGGGTGTGAACTTCAATGTGATTGGCCCAGAGCATTATAATATGCAGATCAACCGCACCATTTCTTGTTGGTGATTGGTGGTTGTTTGCTTTTGATGGTGGTTTGCTGGCTGGAGCAATTTGAGTGTGAGTTAGCTATTGAGTAGAACTGAGATAGTGATACAAAGAAACCTGGATTGGTTTAGTATCTACAAGAAACCTGGATTGGTTTTCTATCTACTTGTAACCTGGATAGGTTGAATATCTACTTGTAAGTAAGCTGAATATAGCTGATGTAAAATTCCTGTATATAGAAGACAGAAGATATTTTTCACTGAAGAGTAAACTAATGATTTATACAAACGTATCTTGATTCATTTATCTGGTTAATTAAATTGCCAGTATATTCTGATATCTTATCTAATCATCCTGCTTATATATATATCCGGACAAAAATGTCACTTGTGGCATGCGGAAATAAAAAATGTGTTTTCTCAACTGCAGGTCATTGATTTTATCAATGCAACACAGTATACATTTTTTATACATAGCATAAAGGCAAAAAAATGTATTTTTATTGTATTAATTGTATTAATTACCACGAAGGATCCAAACCTCTCATACTTTCATCCAATTTTCTACCTTGATAAAAAAAGATCTTCATTATCCTGATGTTTCTTAAAAGGAGCAAAAATCTGAAGGATCCACAAAAGTTTCTCAGAGGTTTTGTAAACCTCCATCTGTTCTCGCTCTGGCTTTGAAATAGCAGAGGTGTTGCTGGGTTAAATTATCACCCACAGCTCAGTGATGTTCCGAGGCTTTTGAATATATGAATACAAAAGTGGTTTTTGAAATGGAAGAGTTCTCCACCTCAACCAATAATTTCTTTCTCCTATCTTTTCATCTGTTCAAGAATCCGTGAAAAACAGTTCCGTTTGTGTTTTGTAGAGGTATCTAGCCATACTTTATTTGAACTACAAAGCTGCAATAGATGGATATTTGTCTCAATTCATTAACAGATTGTGTTACTGTGTGGGAATTGTCTTACGCTGTTAAAAAATTATTTTACTGGGATTTATTTTATTTTTAAAAAATTATTTTACTAGATAAGCAGTAAAAACAATGGAAATTGCAGTTTAATGTTTCCAAATGTAAAATAATACACTTGAGCAAAAGGAATCCTCAATCTGAATATTGTATTGGCAGTTTTGTGTTAGCAAAAACTTCAGAAGAGAAGGATTTAGGGCTAGTGATTTCTCACCATCTCCAACTGGGTGAACAGTGAGGTCAGGCAGTAGGGAAAGTGAGTCGAATGCTTGGCTGCATAGCTAGAGATATAACAAGTAGGAAGAGGGAGATTGTGATCCTGCTGTATAGAGCGCTGGTGAGGCTACATTTGGAATACTGTGTCCAGTTCTGGAGACCTCAACGTACAAAAAGATATGGATCAAATTGAATGGGTCCAAAGATGGGTTACAAAAATGGTGGAAGGTCTTAAGCATAAAACGTATCAGGAAAGACTTCATGAACGCAATCTATATAGTCTGGACTCTGGAGGACAGAAGGGAAAGAGGAAACAGGATCGAAACATTTAAATATGTTGAAGGGTTAAATAAAGTTCAGGAGAGAAGTGTTTTCAATAGGAAAGTGAACACAAGAACAAGGGGGCACAATCTGAGGTGAGTTTTGGGAAAGATCAGAAGCAACATGAGAAAATATTATTTTACTGAAAGAGTAGTAGATGCTTGGAACAAAATTCCAACAGACGTGGGATAAGCATAGATCCAGCCTAAGATAAAGTAGTATAAGGGCAGACCAGATGGACCAAGAGGTCTTTTTCTGCCGTCATTCTTCTACGTTTCTGTTTCATAATTATTATATCCTATGCTGATCTTTTATAGTGCTTCAAAAGTTGTTAACCTAATCCTATCTAGCTTCTGCTCCGGTAATCTCATGCTACTACCCAGAGCAGACAAAACTTTCACCAGACCAATCCTTGAATACAGCTCATCTGTCTGGAATCCACACTGCAATTCGGACATAAACGCTCCAGAAAATGTCCAGAGATACTATGCTAGAAGAGCCCTCCACTGCTCCACTTGCAACAGAATATCCCACGCAACTAGATTTACAATCCTAGGTTCAGAAAGCTTAAAACTATGTCATCTCAAACACGACTTAAGCATAGCCCATAAAATCATCTGCTATAACGTCCTTCCTGTCAACAGCTACTTCAGCTTCAAGCACAGCAATATATGAGCACACAACAGATACAAACTGAAAGTAAACCATTCTAAACTCGAATGCAGGAAAAACAACTTTAGTAACCAAGTGGTTAATGCATGGAACTCACTACATGATGCTGTAGTATCATCACCTAACCCCCAAAACCTTACCCTTAGATTATCCAATTTTGACTTCACCCGATTCCTAAGAGGTCAGTAAGGGGCGTCCATAAGTGCACCAACATGCCTCCCATCCCCTGTCCTAATGTTTCCCTCTTATTAGTACCCATACCATGTATATATCTATCTATCTATGTAGTGTTATATCTATGTATACTACCAATACATAATTGACAAAATCAATAAATAAGTAAATAAAATAAATAAATAAATAAAAACATAGAGAAATATTCAAAAATTGAAGGAAAACCCTATCAGACCGTCAGGCGCCTGTGATCACAGCTCACCTCAATAAACGCAGCTGCAATCAAATCTCTAGCACAGAAAACGTGGTTCTGGAAGGCTGGATAAATTGTGACTTTTGCATCACAGGCGAAGTTCCTGCTCTTTTCTTTATACCTGCGGCTGAAGCTACGCTAGGAATATTTTGCATGCAACGGCTGTAATTTGTCGAAGAACAATTCTTCATGCAAAATGAATTTTGACATCGGGGTTTGAGCCTGTCCCTCTTCGCTCACCTCTGCCATTCTCCCTTGTACGAGAAGGGGCTTTTAGTCACCTCTTCATTGTTGTGATTAATTTCCTGACTTTAAAAAAAAGGGACATTATCTGGCTCCTTTTGTTACGTTCCACAGCTGTACAATTTGTTTTGTAGGTTTAAACCTACAAAACAATTGTTTGCTGTTTACTGTTTGTTAAATTAGATAATCATTTACTTGGAATTTAAGCACCGGGTTAATCTGTTGTAGGGCACTTCATTTAAAGCAGCACCTTGGGGAATCCGTCTTAGCTGGTGTACACTGGATAATACACTCAGATTAACCTTTTACCCTTATTCTTAAAGTAGAAAACACAAGGGTGCTGTCAGATCTAATTAGGAGCTCCTCGGAGTACTTTAAATGCATCCCTTGGGCGCAAGTGAAATAGTTCTTGGGGGAACTATGGTTTAAATGTGCAATTGAGCAATAGATGTTTTGAGAATTGGTTAGCCATAAACAAAATTGTTTAGGAGTTAAAAACACAGAGATTCTAATTATCCCATTGATGGCTGTGGAGAATTGTTAGTTTCAGTTGAGTAGAATGTACTTCTTCTGTGATGGGCTGCCAAAATTTTTACTGTGAGCATGGCTTATTGTGTGGGTGTGGCTTCATGGTCATGTGACTGGGTAGGAGTGGCTTGCCAGCCATGTGACCAGGTGGCAGTGGCTTGACAATCACATGACTGGGGGGGTAGTTTAAAGGTCATGTGACCGGGTAGGATTGGCTTAGCGACCAAGCTAAGTTTCCAAATTGGTGCTTGACTCTTTTTCGGTCGATGAAGTCCCATTATTTGAATAGCCACAAAAAGGACAAATGATAGACAGCATCATTTGTTGAGAAGCACAGTCACATTTGAAGGTTCACAAGGTTCAGTATGATAACAGATTAGGCAAGTAGCTCAATTTTCTTTCCTTGCTATAAAAGTTCAGTTCCAGATAATGATTGAAAGCATTGATGTCTAAGAAGATACTATTTAATTATTCCCTATTTTAAAAGGAATTAAGGATCATACTAAGGGTAGAGAAAGAGGGACAATAAAAAAAACTATTAAGTATTCAATAAATATTGCACCCCCACTGTGTCCCCTACCCATGGGGGCAGCAGACCATTAGTGCTTGCATGCCCTGCAATAGGGCTCCATGTGCTACCTGTGGTACCCATGGCATAGGTTCCCCATCATGGCTCTAAGCCATCAGGTCTGGGAGTTGAAGTCTGCCAGGTTTAAAGTTGCCAAGGTTGGAGACCCCTGACCCAGAAAACCTTAGGATCCACGTGGCAACCCTAGACCCCTTCCAGGGGCCAACAGATAATCATCTTTCGTGCCATGCCAAGATTGCCCCCATTAGAAGACTTACAGGAAAGACTATTTATTGATTATTTCTCATCCTCTCCACGTATATCTCTGCTTTAAAGGAGGCGCAGCCTTAATTATCAGCATGAAAAGCCTTTAATGATGATGAATGAAGGAATGTGGATGGAATACAAAAGGGGAAGGATGACATTGAGCTGGTTCAGGGATACAGAGAGGATGAAAAAGAATCAAAATCCAATCAAGTTGGCCTCAAACTAAAAAAACCTCCTTTTTAAGTCTCAGCTCCGTCATCTGAATGCAAGAAGCCTGGAAATCTTTGGGGCTTTGTTAATTTATTTAGTAGGATGTGCTACAAATGGCTTTCCTAATTTTTGTTCCCTTCTGGGGTAGTCCCAGAATGCATAAAACGAGAGGCTAAATTTAATAATAATAATAACAATAAAAATCTGAAGCTGTACGGAAAAATGCCACATGACATAGAATCACAGGTCAACGCTCCCCCCTATCTATCTATCTATCTATCTATCTATCTATCTATCTATCTATCTATCTACCTACCTACCTACCTACCTACCTATGTATATGTCACATGTTTTTTTGCTGAATTTGAAACTTAAGGGAGACTAGGATATAACTATTTCGGCCTTATTTTGGCCTCATCAGCTAGCCATACCCACTGGGTATATATATACAGTGATACCTCGTCGTATGAACTTAATTGGTTCCGGGAGGAGGTTCGTAAGGTGAAAAGTTTGTAAGATGAAACAATGTTTCCCATAGGAAACAATGTAAAATCGATTAATGCATGCAAGCAATAATAATAATAATAATAGCAAAAACCGGCTGTTTTGAAACAGTTGGGGGCTTCTCGGCGCTCTCCCAAACGCCAAACCCGGAAGTTCAGCAAAAGTTTGGGTTTGGCGTTCAGGTTCGGGAGGCTGCCAAGAAGCGCCGCCGCTCAGCTGTCACCTTTGCAGAAGAGCCGCGGAGCTGTCGGCAGGTCAGGGGAGGTGGGGAATCCCAATAGGGAATTCCATGGGTGGAGCTTTGACGTCACTAAGATGTCCTTCCTGGAGTCCATGTTTTGGCCGGCCTATCTATTCACTCTCTCTCCTCTCTCCTCTCTCTCTCTCATCTCTCTCATTATCTCTTTCCCCTATCTCTCCCTTCTTTCTCTCATTCTCTCTCCCCCTCCCTCTCTCCCTCCCCCTCCCTCTCCTCCCCCCCTCCCTGTAGAATATTCAGCAGAGTCCTAAAAGCCTCTTAGCTTTTACATCAGGAATTCTTGAGGAAGATTTGGAGAATGAGCTGGTTGCCATTATATTGTTATAAACCCTAAAAAAATAATTAACAAATAAACAAACCAGCAGTCCCCGACGAAAGAGACAAATCCAATCCATTGCGTATTCTGCTTGAATTGTCGCAAAGGTAACTATTTGGTTTTTAAAAATGTTAATCTGACATAAAGGGCAGACAGGACATCAATCACTCTTCTAACGTCAACCCTCTGATGGCCAAATATAAAATCGCAGAATCTTTTGAAAGGAGGTGATTGAAGCTGCCTTTTAGCGGAGTTCTTTCCTCCTGAGATATTTTACAATTAACTGAATAATCCTTTGGCCGCTCACACCGTGCAGACAGTTGAGATGTTTCTTTCTTGAAGCTGCCTGTGTACATAGAAGCTCCTTGCTGGAATCTAACAGCTCATTGATAACAGCGAGGTATCTTAAAAATCCATTAATTTTACCACTCAGGGAGCAACTCTGATATGGGGCTACCTTTGAAAAATGTTCGGAAACTTCAGATCGTGCAGAATGCAGCTGCGAGAGGAATCATGGGCTTCCCCAAATATGCCCATGTTACACCAACACTCCGCAGTCTGCAATGGTTGCCAATCAGTTTCCGGTCACAATTCAAAGTGTTGGTTATGACCTATAAAGCCCTTCATGGCACCGGACCAGATTATCTCAGGGACTGCCTTCTGCTGCACGAATCCCAGCGACCAGTTAGGTCCCACAGAGTGGGTCTTCTCCGGGTCCAGTCAACTAAACAATGTCGCTTGGCAGGACCCAGGGGAAGAGCCTTTTCTGTGGAGGCCCCAGCCCTCTGGAACCAACTCCCCCCAGAGATTAGAATTGCCCCCACCCTCCTTGCCTTTCGTAAGCTACTTGAAACACACCTCTGCCATCAGGCATGGGGGAATTGAGATCCTCTTTCCCCCTAGGCCTTTACAATTCTATGCATGGTATGTATGTATGTATGTTTGGTTTTTATATTAATGGGTTTTTAATCGCTTTTAGTATTGTATTATTGTTATATGCTGTTTTATTGCTGCTGTTAGCCGCCCCAAGTCTGCGGAGAGGGGTGGCATACAAATCAAATCAAATCAAATCAAATCAAATCAATCAATCAATCAATCAATCAACTCTCCACTTTCCCATCCATGCATTCATGTTAGAAAGAAAAGAGAGAAGGGGAAAGGTAGAACCAGGACTTTGACTGCCTGGGTTACACTGCAAAGGTACAGTTTATGTGGTACATTGCTCAAGAGTAGTAACTGCGAGAGGGATCTTGGAGTCCAAGTGGAGAACCGTTTAAATAGGAGCCAGCCATGTGCAGCAGCTGCCAAAAAAGCCAACACAGTTCTAGGCTGCATTAACAGAGGGAGAGAATCAAGATCACGTGAAGTGTTAATACCACTTTATAAAGCCTTGGTAAAGCCACACTTGGAATCTGGTATTTAAGTTTTGGTCACCACGATGCAAAAAGGATGTTGAGAGTGCAGAGAAGAGCAACAAAGAGGATTAGGGGACTGGCGGCTAAAATATATGAAGAGTGGTTGCAGGAACTGGGCATGGCTAGTTTAATGAAAAGAAGACATGATAGCAGTGTTCCAGTATCTCAGGGGTTGCCACAAAGAAGAGGGAGTCAATCTATTCTGCAAAGCACCTGAGGATAGAAGAAAAAGCAATGGGTGGAAACTAAACAAGGAGAGAAGCAACGTAGAGCTAAGGAGAAATATCCTGACAGTCAGAACAGTTGACCAGTGGAACAGCTTGCCAATAGAAGTTGTAAATGCTCCAACACTGGAAGTTTTTAAGTAGATGTTGGATAACCATCTGTCTGAAATAGTGTAGGGTCTCCTGCCTAAGCAGGGGGTTGGACTAGAAGACCTCCAAGGTCCCTTCCAACTCTGTGATTGTTGTATTGTTATTGGGTTGCCCACCATCTTGATGGGACTAAGGCTGTCTTACTGATATTTGTGTTCAAACACACCAGCCTGCTCTCCATTTTATAATGGGAGCTTTGTACTTTGAAAGAATATGTGGTTATTGTTCTGTCCGGACGGATCAATTATCAGAAATAAAGACTCACACACACACGTTGTTTCAAAAGTACCCATAGGCAAAAGTCTATTGGTAATGCTATTTCTGCAATACAAGGGTTAATGCAAGGAATTCCATGCTGGCAGAGTTTCTCCAATTAGCAGGAAATAAGGATAGTCCAGGACGTCAGCCAGCTAGAGTCATAAATCTCCATAAATTTGAACTACACTCACTCAGTCCAGAGAATAAAATACTTCATGCAGGAATCCAAGTCTGTGGAAGCATAAGAAGTCTCTCAGCTCCGCGGCACCTTCCTCCTTAATGGGAACATCATTTGCCAAACCCCTTTTCCCATCAGCCTGTCCTTATATACTGACAAGGTATGGCCAAACGTCCCATAGATCTATTTCACGCCATTAATCCCTCCTAGTGAGATATTCATGCCTAGATCTCATTCTTTTTACCCTTGCATCTAGCAGGGGGTCCTGATCTTCCAAATCCCCATCATCCTCTGACTCATTCAGTTCCATGACTGGGGATTCTACAGTCTCTAGTGGTTCCACAGTCCCATCCTTCTCCTGGTCCTTGAAATCTGTGACCAACTGAGCCGGACGTGGACCACTCACAACAGCTGGCCTGAGATGTGTTTTTTTTTTTTTTAATGTCCTACATATTTTGTGAGTTTCGACTCTCCTCATGGAAGCTTTGGGGCACGAAAGCTTGTGTTTTCTGCAAAAAAAAAAAATGTCTATATGTAAAGATGCTAAGGCCACGATTCTCCTCCTACAAGTGTATTTTTTCAAGTACGTGATTCATCTATTTGCCATTATATTTCATTGACAGAACATCAGTACTATATGTATCATAAATTCATAAGTGCTTTACTTATGAATTTATTTACTTTAAGTGCTTTTAAACATAGCCTGTTTTTCCCATGCTTCTAATAGCTCGAGTGTTTGTTAATCATACTCCCCAGCACCTGAGCATCATTCTTAACTTCATATTTAAGTTGAAACTATTTTAAAAATAACTCCAGAAGAATAAATAGTATTTTGTATTTATTAGCACACATACAAATACATAGGGTTACTCCTCAACTTATAATGATTGAATTAGTGACCATTCAAAGTTACAATGACTCTGAAAAAAATGACTTTTTCACTATTTATGTCCACTGAAGTGTCTCCATGTTTATGTGATCAAAATTTGGATCATTGGTTCATATTTATGACCATTGCAGTGTCCCCTGGTCATGTGATCCTCTTTTGCAACCTTCAGACAATGTGAGGAAACCAGGTTCACTTAAGAACTGGGCTACTAAATTAAGGAGTGCTGTGATTCACTTAACAACTGCATTCAAGTTACGTTTATATTTCTCCAAACATCAATATCATGTGAAGTATTAGTATCACTTTACAAAGCCTTTGTAATTATTATTATTATTATTATTATTATTATTATTATTAGCTGGTATTATACAAAACATTAATAATAATAATAATAATAATAATAATAATAATAATAATAATATTTGTATGCCGGCGGCTCCCAGCAATCATAAGAACAATATATAGTAACAAATCTAATATTAAAATCTAAAATAACAATTTTACATTAAAAAGCCTAAAAACCCCAGTATATAAAAACATACACACAAACATATCATACATAAAACTACATAGGCAAGGGGGAGATGTCTCAATTCCCCCATGCCTGATGGCAGAGATGGGTTTTAAGAAGTTTACAAAAGGCAAGGAGGGTGGGGGCAGTCCTAATCTCTGGGGGGAGCTGGTTCCAGAGGGTCAACGTTTAGTCGATGGGACCCAGAGAAGGCAAACACTGTGGGACTTAACCAGCCACTGGGATTCGTGCGGCAGAAGGCGGTCTCGCAGATATTCTGGTCCAGTGCCATGAAGGGCTTTATAGGTCATAACCAACACTTTGAATTGTGACCAGAAACTGATCGGCAACCAATGCAGATTGCGGAGTGTTGGAATAACATGGGCATACTTAGAGAAGCCCATAATTGCTCTCGCAGCTGCATTCTGCACGATCTGAAGTTTCCGAACACTCTTCAAAGGTAGACCCATGTAGAGAGCGTTAAGTAGTCGAACCTCGAGGTGATGAGGGCATGAGTGACTGTGAGCAGTGACTCCAGGTCCAAATAGGGCCGCAACTGGTGCACCAGGCGAACCTGGGCAAACGCTCCCCTCGCCACAGCTGAAAGATGTTTCTCTAATGTGAGCTGCGGATCGAGGAGGAAAGAAGAAAAGAAAGAAGGGAGGGAGGGAGGCAGGAAGGAAGGAAGAAAGGAAAGAAAGGAGGGAAGATAGGAAGGGAAGGCAGGAAGGAACATGAGAAGGGTGGAAGGAGGGAAGGAACGGAGGGAGGGAAGGAAAGAAGAAAAGAAAGAATGGAGGGAGGAAAGAAGGAAGGAAGATAGGAAGGGAAGGAAGGAACATGAGAAGGGAGGAAGGCGGGAAGGGAGGGAGGGAGGGAAATAAGAAAAGAAAGAAGGGAGGGAGGGAGGAAGGAAGGAAGGAAAGGAAGGAAGGAACATGAGAAGGGAGGAAGGAGGGAAGGGAGGGAGGAAGGGAGGAAGAAAGGAAGGATATAAAGATCATAACCAGTCTCAAAAGACTGCTGGACTTTTAAGAAAATTTGAATTATTCATGGTTCCAATGCTGGGCACAGGAGCAATGGAACAAATTGGAGCAACTGCTTATTTTTTATGCATCACTTTGAATAATCAACTCAATCTTTTTTATGGCCATAGATCCTGCAAACCCTGTTTTATACATAAATCTTCATCCATAAGGCAAAGTTTATATTAGACTCCAAGTGCGTTGAAAGCACCAGAAGCCCATTAATCTCCATTCTCCGACAGTTGAAGTTTAGGTGACTTGAAACATCTTCCAACTGTCATAAGATTTAGCAAAATCACTTGGGAGAAAAAACTTTTTCACCAACGACTTTGGTTCCACGATCCAGAGCGATCGGAAGCGTTAATTTCCCCAGACTCTCGTTTGACCCTTTAATCTACAGGTCTTAAAAGTGAAGATATTATTAAATTTAGCAGCTGAATGTTTTGCTGGTATTTTCACATTTTAGCATAATATTTGCAAGTTAATTAAAAGCTAACATGAAAGCATCACTCATTCCCACCTACGCAGCCGAATGTGGGTGTTTCAATTACTTCGAGAATTTACAGATCATCAGGCTATGCGGAATGAAGGCAAACTTACCAAATTTCTAAATAGCATTTTACACATAAATAATGGAAGAGGAGCTTCTAGAAAAATAAGGCATCATTCTCAGTAGATAGTCCAGAGTCGTTTTTTGTAGTCCAGGGTTGGTTTTAAAGCTAAAGGCCAAAGACATTCGGGCACCGAAGTTTAGAAGGTGCCAATTCAATTTATTCAATTCAATTCAACTTATAAGATTTGTATGCCGCCCCCCTCCGAAGACTCGGGGCGGCTCACAACAACAATAAAAACAGTATAACAATGGAACAAATCTAATAATAAAATTACATTAAAAACCCCAACAATTTAAAAACCATACAATACATACATACCAAACATAAAATATAAGAAAGCCTGGGGGAGATGTCTTAATTCCCCCATGCCTGGCGATATAGGTGGGTCTTGAGTAACTTGCGAAAGACAAGGAGGGTGGGGGCCGTTCTAATCTTCAGGGGGAGTTGATTCCAGAGGGCTGGGGCCGCCACAGAGAAGGCTCTTCCCCTGGGGCCTGCCAAACGACATTGTTTGGTCGACGGGACCCGGAGAAGGCCAACTCTGTGGGACCTTATCGGCCGCTGGGATTTGTTCGGTAGAAGGCGGTTCCGGAGGTATTCTGGAACCGGAGGTATTCTGGAATTCTTTCTTTCTTTCTTTCTTTCTTTCTTTCTTTCTTTCTTTCTTTCTTTCTTATTTAGATTTGTATGCCGCCCCTCTCCGCGGACTCGCGAACTTCTTCCTTTCAAATCATTTTTTTTAAATGCAAATCTGTTTATTGGCAAGAGTAGTTTTTATCAGTCAATCCGGCCACTGAGTAACTCCTGTAGTAGGTGCCGTGGAAAGCAATATAATTGCCCCCAAAGCATTTGAAGGGCCAAATAAAGGCAGTGATAGATATGAAACAAAAGGAAAATCAATCATACTAGTGATTTCCTCTTTGGTCTCCTGGGAATGGCACAACACGTCCGATATATGACTGTCTCAGCAATCGTGTTTTCATTATTGTTTCTTTAAACCTCATAACATCAAAGGCTAAGACAGAATATCTCCAAAATCAAGTTTATCTAATGATTCATATAACTACAGCAGGCAGATTAGCGTTTGCTCAATGGTGGAACAATGAAGACATACCTCAAGATGACTCAATAATAGGAAAAATTAAATACTGTGCAGAAATGACCAAATTAACCCTGGAAATTGTTCTGTTGGGCTCTCTGGTAGAATCCTCCCAAAAATGCACAGGTACAAATTTCACACACACACACGTTTGAAAATTCAAAACAATGTTCTTTATAATGAAAATTCCCTTAAACCAAGCCCTCTTTTGGTATAGCAAAGAGCACTCGTCTCCAAACAAACTGGTACAAGTCCCTTATCAGTTCTGTGATACTTAGCTTGCAGCTGTGAGGCAATTCACAGTCCTTCTTCTTTCACAAAGTGAAACACACTTTGCTCTGGTTTAGTTTCAAAGTGGGGAAAAATCAGTACACAAAAAGTCAAAGTTAGTAAAGCAGTCACGAAACACAACGATCAGATAATCCTCCACAATGGCCAAACCCACAGGCTGCTATTTATAGCAGCCTCACTAATTACCACAGCCCCACCCAACCACAGGTGGCCTCATTTTCTTTGATAATAATCTCTCAGTTGTTGTTGCCTATGCATTGCTCTCCGCATGTGTGGCTGTATCATTAACTCTTGTTCTGAATCCAAGGAGGAGCTAGATAAATTGATCTCCTTCTGAGCTGTCTGCCCCACTCTCCTCCCTGTCACTCATGTCTTCTTGGTCAGAGGAGCCTTCATCAGCAGATTCCACCGGGGGCAAAACAGGCCTGCAGCATGTGGATGTCTCCCCCACATCCACAGTCCTTGGGGCAGGAACTGGGCCAGAGCTAACCACAACAGAAATTAGAAATAATGATGAGTCTGCATTCAATAACTGCTGGGATCCCTTCTATCGCTGGTTAGAAAAAAAAGAACAACTTGCCCAATAAATGTTAAGAACCCTATATATTTAAACAGATACATATCTGGTGTCAAATCTTCCTTTTTTCTTCTAAATGGATGTATGAGACATCGATATATATTAAAATTAGACTGGCTTTCTTAAAATCTCCTTATTTTGATTTATTCAACACTTTCTCTTATTTATTTATAATTTAAAATATTAGCTATAAGGTAATGAGCTACCGAGAATATTTCTAGTTCATAATTCCAATACAGATCTACCGTACACCCGCCAATCTTTCCGTTTATTTCCCTTCTTTCTTTCTCTCCTCTCCTCTTCTTTTCTTTTCTTTCTTTTTTTCTCTCTCTTTCTTTTTGTTTGTCTGTATGTTTGTCTGCGTGTTTATTTTGTCTGTTTTCATTAATTGTTAAATTTATATAGTCTAGACCAGAGGTCCCCAACGTTTTTTCCACCAGGGACCAGTTTCAGCAAGACAATTTTTCTATGGCCCGGTGGGGGCGGAAAGGGGCGTGGTTGGGGGCGGGATTAAGCATGGGGGTGCTGGTCCTCCCCGCCCCTCTTTCCCGTCATCGTCCTGTGGCCGGCAGAACCTGCCTCCCAAGCCCTCTTGCCCAGCGGGAGCTAAGCGCTGGAGAGAGGGGGTCAGGCTGGCCCTCCTGCCTCCCTCCAGCCAAAAACGCAAAAGCGCCCCGCGGCAGAAGCCAAAAGAGGCTTGAGCCTCTCGGTCCTTCCCGCCCCTCTGTCCCATCCATCGTCCTGTGGCCGGCAGAACCTGCCTCCCGAGGCCTCTTGCCCGGCGGGAGGCGAAGCGCTGGAGGGAGGGGGTGGCGGCATGAGGGCCGGCAGCTGCTGACTCCATGGACCGGTGCAACATGCCCCGCGGCCCAGTACTGGTCCATGGCCCGGTGGTTGGGGACCCCTGGTCTAGACCATAAACATCATCAAAAAAGCACAACGAAGAATGTTCTTTCTGCTCAGGAAGCTCAAACTGCCCAAGGAGCTGCTGATACAGTTCTACGGAGGAATCGTTGAGTCTGTCATCTGCACCTCTATCACTGTCTGGTTTGGTTCTGCAACTCAACAGGACTGACACAGACTTCAGAGGACAATCAGAACTGCAGAAAAAACAATTGCTGCCAACCTGCCTTCCATTGAGGACCTGTATACTGCACGAGTCATAAAGAATATGACAATATTTACTGACCCCTCGCATCCTGGACATACACTCTTTCAACTCCTACCCTCAAAACGTCACTACAGAGCACTGCACACCAAGACAACGAGACACAAGAAGAGTTTTTTCCCAAACTCCATCACTTTACTAAACAAATAATTCCCTCAACACTGTCAGACTTTTTTTTACTAACTCTGCACTTCTATTCTACTAGTTTTTCTCATCATTCCTATCATCCTTTTCCTTAACTTTGAACATGAAAGCCACAGTAGTATGGATTTTTTTTTAAAGAGCAAAACATAACTTATTACCTTCCTCTGTTTTAATCAGGCAGTTTCTTAAGTAACTTGTGAAGGAATTCTGGAAATAATCGATGTGACAAAATACACCGTTATTAAACATGGACGTGGTGACCTGAGAATTATATGGCTTTGTGACTTACTCGCTTGAAAATTGAACTCAAAGTGTGCTCTTAACGTATTCTCATCAAAATTGAATCATTAATTGAATTGATGCCACCAGTTAACCTTTTCATTAATAACTTGTAGGAAGGAATGGAGAGAATGCTTACCAAATAGCATAGCACAAAAATGACTGTGATGTGCATTTTTCCCCCCAATGGTAATGTTCTACTTGTGGGGCGTCGGGCAGGGCGGGGAGAATCAGGAGGCTCCTTTGGCGGCTGGGGGCTGCCTGGCTTTGTGATTTTGGCTGGGGGGGGGTTAGGAAGGTCCTACTTCTCCCCCCCCAGCCAGAAACTCAAAGCCTATCTGCTGGATACGGGCGATGAGCGGGACGAGTGGCGCCGAAGCCGGTGGCTGTGGCAGCTGCTGCAAGAGGCTTCCGCGCCGCTCTGTCCCACTCATCGCCCGTATCCAGCAGATAGGCTTTGAGTTTTTGGCTGGGGGGGGGGGACTTAGGAAGGTCCTACTTCTCCCCCCCAGCCAAAAACTCAAAGCCTATCTGCTGGATACGGGCGATGAGCGGGACGAGCGGCGCCGAAGCCGGTGGCTGTGGCAGCTGCTGCAAGAGGCTTCCGCGCCGCTCTGTCCCTCTCATCACCCGTATCCAGCAGATAGGCTTTGAGTTTTTGGCTGGGGGGGGGGGAGAAGTAGGACCTTCCTAAGTCCCCCCCCAGCCAAAAACTCAAAGCCTATCTGCTGGATACGGGCGATGAGCGGGATGAGCGGCGCCGAAGCCGGTGGCTGTGGCAGCTGCTGCAAGAGGCTTCCGCGCCGCTCTGTCCCTCTCATCACCCGTATCCAGCAGATAGGCTTTGAGTTTTTGGCTGGGGGGGAGAAGTAGGACCTTCCTAACTCCCCCCCCAGCCAAAATCACAAAGCCAGGCAGCCCCCAGCCGCCAAAGGAGCCTCCTGGTTCTCCCCGCCCTGTGGAGAAGTGTGGAGGGCTGTGTCACTAAGCTCCACCCCTCCATAACCCCACCCCCATTTGACCAAAGCCCCCCCCCCCCACCGGGCCGTGGAAAACTGGTCTAGCTTAAAGCCGGTCCCTGGTGCAAAAAAGGTTGGGGACCTCTGCAGTAACTCAACCTGAGCTAGTACCTGAATATAAATTGAATATGAATCAATAATATGAAGCAGTTTGCAGGGAAAAATGCAATTTTCAGCTGCTTTAAAAAAGTGGATTTTCAGAGTCACCCGCAACGGTTTTTCCACTTTATTTTTCAGGGTAAGAAGTTGCCACTTCAAATATTGTATCTCCTAGACGCTTCGTTTTAAGGCACATAGGACGGAGAATGACAAGTATAGAGAGGATTAAACGTAAACAAGTGAGTAGAGATACGAGAATGCACTTGAAATACTTGAGAAGATGTTAAATAGACGAGGATCCGTTCTCTGCTGTTTTGAAATCCGGTATAGAGAATAATGGATTCAATGCTAGAAAAATAATTCATAAAAAGAATCACTGATCCAGATTGAGGATAGTCTCCTAGCTGTGTTCAAGTGGATTATCTGGGAAGCTTTGGGGTCTTTTGTTGAGTGGGTACTTGGGAATATCCATATAAATAGAACTTTCCAACCCTAATAATGCATTGTAAGATACATTGTCCTTTTTTTACTATGAGCATACTAGCTCACATTAAAAATGAAATTCTCTTGACTGCTCTCAAAAGAAAATATATATCATACGCAACACACATGCTGTATACCATATTTTTCAGAGTATGAGAACCTTTTCCTTCACAAGGGTGCATGTTATATTTGGAAAAATACGGTATATTCCTATACTCCGGGTAGGTCTTTGTAAGTTTCACAAAAACTGAACAAAGACCTACCTGTGACTAAACTGAATTAGGGGACTATAGTGCTCAGAGACAGACACAAAATTGCATTGTTATTTTACGGGGAAGAGGAAACTTTGAATAACCATGAAATGGAAGTATATGGCAATCACAATTTTAAGTAGTTTTTCAATAAATGAAAAGTACTGACTTCTATGAAACCAGTGTATGTTTAAAATAATCTCTCTCTCTTCGTCTTCTCACTTGCTTGCCTTTTCACCCTCCCTGTCTCTCCCTCCCTATCCCTCCCTCCCTCTCTTTCTCTCCTCCCTCTCCCTCCCTCTCCCTTCTTCTCCCTCTCTCT
The DNA here is from genome assembly GCF_031021105.1 of Erythrolamprus reginae. Taxonomy (NCBI): domain Eukaryota; kingdom Metazoa; phylum Chordata; class Lepidosauria; order Squamata; family Dipsadidae; genus Erythrolamprus; species Erythrolamprus reginae. Next base: position 10,818,673 of record NC_091956.1, read on the forward strand.
TTATCTTTCTCTTGTTTTCTCTCTCACACCTTCTCTCCTTTTTACTCCCTCCCTTCCTCTCTCTTTCTCTCTTCCTCATCTTCTCTTTCGCGCCTTCTCTCCCCCTCCCTCCCTCCCTGTCTCTCCTTCTTTTTCTCTCCCTCCCTCTCCCTCTCTCTCCCTCCCTCTCTCTTTCTCTCTTCCTCATCTTCTCTTTCACGCCTTCTCTCCCCCTCCCTCCCTCATCTCTCCCTCCCTCTCCCTCTCCCTCCCTCCCTCCCTCTCTCTTTCTCTCTTCCTCATCTTCTCTTTCACACCTTCTCTCCCCCTCCCTCCCTCATCTCTCCCTCCCTCTCCCTCTCTCTCCCTCCCTCCCTCTCTCTTTCTCTCTTCCTCATCTTCTCTTTCACGCCTTCTCTCCCCCTCCCTCCCTGTCTCTCCTTCTCTTTTTCTCCCTCCCGCTCTTTCTCTCCCTCCCTCTCTCTTTCTCTTTCTCTCATTTTCTCTCACACCTTCTCTCCCTCCCCCTCCCTCCCTCTCTCTTTCTCTCCCTCCCTGGAATGGAACAGTTCATCTTGAATCCTTAGCCACCCCTCCTTCTCCTTGCGAGTTCCTCCCTCGGGTGATTCTCCACTATTTTCCTCAACCGACATATCCCCACTGATTCGCCCTGGGCAATGGGTCACTTCTCCTTGGTTCCATGCATTTGGCACAGCCCATTTGCAGAAGGAAGGATCTCTCCTGGGCCTTCTGCCACTGGGGACAGTTACGCACCAACCAATTGGCTAGCTTCCAAGCATCTGTCAGTTCCCCGAAGTGTCTGGAGGGCAAAACAGCCTTTCCAAAGGCCAAAACTCAGTTGGCCAGCATACACATGAGCACTGGAGCTGACGTACGGCAATGTCTCGTGCCATTCAAAATGACTCTGTGTGCCACCTGTGGCACATGTGCCATAGGTTCGCCAGCCCGGCCCTACAGCATGGGTGTACTAGATGGGTACCCCTATTAGGAAGGGTGATTGTGGGCATTCCAATGGACAGGAGGTGCATTGAACCTGAATGCCCCTTCTTTGTGGCCCATGTGTCCATCTCATTCCTAGATTCACACATAGAAATAATAATAATAATAATAATAATAATAATAATAATAATAATAATAATTTATTAGATTTGTATGCCGCCCCTCTCCGAAGACTCGGAGAAGGAAAGAAAGAAAGAAGGAAGGAAAGAAAGAAAGAAAGAAAGAAAAAAAAACAGAAAGGAAAGAAGGAACAAAGGAACAAAGGAAGGAAGGAAGGAAAGAAAGGAAGAAAGAGAAAGAAGAAAGAAAGAAAGAAAGAAAGAAGAAAAACAGAAAGGAAGGAAGGAAAAAAGGAACAAAGGAAGGAAAGAAAGAAAGAAAGAGAAAGAAGAAAGAAAGAAAGAAAGAAAGGCCTGCCATGTTCTATTTTACAGAAGCTTCCTCTCCAGCCACAACTGACCACAAGGAAAGCTACCGACTCAGTTGGATCACCGGAACCAGGTTCCTCATTTGTCTCCCAATTATGGACCCCTTGACATTTGACGTTGCCTTGTTGAGGCGTCCTTCTACCCTTCTGATCAATCCATTTGACCTTGGCTTTTTGGTCTATACCGATACGCTTTTAGGTGGCACCTACAAGAGTCAACCACATTCAAAGGGGGCCTTGTGACCTAGACAAGTGGACTGTTGCCAGGGACTTGGGCAAGGCTTCCCAGGATGAAAAAAAAAAAGCTCAATTAGTTGACTTCTTTATAATCAAAATATGAAGACCATGACAGGCACAGAGAGACAGAGAGAGAGAGACATCACAGTCAGGTTGCAAGGTGAAATATTTGCAATTAGTCCTGTCGGGACTGATTTGCTTCACCGCTGTATGTTATCATTAAAGCAAACCTAGAATGACCTTCTTCAACAGAAATAAATATCCTGTCACTTCTAAATTGGATAAGGGTAAAGGAGGGCAGTCAACCACGGGGGAAATGCCAAGGGTTGTACAACCCACTGTTGCCTTTTCATCTTTTATCACAGTTTTTGATCCGGCCCTTTCAAGATGAGAGTCTTAATTAAAAATATATCAGAGGTCCAATAATTTTAAGTGTAGAAGTACAGAAGGCTAAATGGACCACTTGTCCAATTTTTTAAAAAAAGAACCACACATGATATACAGTACGCAAAATTAGGCAGACTCTAAGGTCCCACTGATAATATACCGTGTTTCCCCGAAAATAAGATCCTGTCTTATATTTTTGAACCCTGAAATAAGTGCTTGGCCTTATTGCCATACACTCAAAAGGTTGATCGGGCTTATTATTAGGGGGATGTCTTATTTTGGGTCAAACAGGGTAGAAGATAGATAGATAGATAGATAGATAGATAGATAGATAGATAGATAGATAGATAGATAGATAGATAGATAGATAGATAGAGTAGATAGATAAATATGCCATGCACTCAAAAGCCTGATTGGGCTTATTATCAGGGGGATGTCTTATTTTGGGGAATAAAAATTGATTGATTGGACACATGATTTTGCTGTCCAGTTGACGTAACTATGAATAAGTATTCTATATATATTTACATACATACATACATACATACATACATACATACATACATACATACACACACACACACATACATAGGATAAAATAATCCATGAGAGAATAGAAGAAAGATATATGGATAGAAGAGAAGATATATGGGATATAGGAGAGACAATAGGACAGGGGTCGGAAGGCACTCTAGTGCACTTATGCACACCCCTTACTGACCTCTTAGGAATCTGGAGAGGTCAACCGTGGACAGTCTAAGGGTAAAATGTTGGGGGTTAGGGGATGATACTACGGAGTCCAGTAATGAGTTCCACGCTCCAACAACTCTACTACTAAAGTCGTATTTTTTACAGTCAAGTTTGTGTGGTTTACAGAAAGTAAGCATATTGTCCCCAGCCATCTGGGCCCTCATTTGACCCACCTCGGAAGGACGGAAGGCTGAGTCAACCTTGAGCCTGGTGAGATTCGATCTGCCAAACTGCTGGCAGCCAGTGATCAGCAGAAGGGGCTTGCAGTACTGCACTCTAACCACTGTGCCACCAATAGAGAGATAGGAGAGAGAGAGAGTAGGTAGGTAGGTAGGTAGATAGAGATAACAGAAAGGGAGATAGATTCTATATGTATTTACATACATACATACATACATACATACATACATACATACATACATACATACATATAACTCAACTATATATATAGTTGAGTTGTCTGGAAAATGTGATAATATAATAGCTGTCTCAACCAATAAGATTGTGCATTTTTTAAAAAATAAATGAAACTTTACATATTGTTCTAATGAAAGCATTGCTTTGTATTTTCTAGTTAGTAAAGAATCCTCATCTGTTTTTAGGCTTCAGCGTATATTTATGTGACTGTTGAAGAGTTGTTTTAATACTGAGTCAGCTCCCTAAAGTGGCCAGATCTACATTCAGTTCATTTTCCATGGATCTCCAAATAGCGGCTGCTTTAAGAGTTCCTTTAATCAGATGCCCCATTAAAGCAAACACCTCTCTTTTCTTCCTCTCCAGCTTATGCAGAAGGTGCAAAAAGAAGGCAGTTAAATGGAAATAAACCTAGGGAAGTTTGAAGTGACTTGGATACAATTTATTCGAGCAATGGAAAGGTGTTATGACATGTCTGTATCAAAAGCTAATGTATTAATTCATTGGTAGAGCTGCTCTAGATTAATTATTTAAAGGAGCATTGGGGGAAAAATGATCAGCGAATATGAATATTTTAGTCCAACAAGGAGATCCGTTCAATCTAAACGTCTCTTGTGAAGCTTGAAGATTGTTCAACTTGTTAGCCTATTATCTGGGGTTGTCTTTCCAATGAAAGATGTCTATTCATAAAGAGGAGATGGGGATGTGATTATAAAGATAAGATCACAAAAGGTCATTCATAAAAATGAGGTGGGGGGAATCCATTTCGGTAATTTTGATGGAGTCAAGATGCGTAAAAAGCTAAAAACCCAACTGGTAATTGTCAACCATCTGCATGTACTGATGTTGGGTTTGCAAATATGTGGAGACAAGTTACATCAGGGCTTCTGAATTATTTTCTGTTATGCCTCCCCTCCCCCAAGAAAACGTAAACATTTCCATCATATTTTTTTTCTCAAGCATAAAATAAAAAACAATACAGTGGTACCTCTACCTAAGAATGCCTCTAGTTAGGAACTTTTCTAGATAAGAACTGGATGTTCAAGATTTTTTTGCCTCTTCTCAAGAACCATTTTCCACTTACAAACCCAAGCCTCCGAAACTGTAACCGGAAAAGGCAATCCGTCCCTGCTAAAAACTTCCTTCTCTGCACATGTATTTATTTATTTTTTATTTTTTTATTTATTCTTTGTCCAATATACAATACATATGGAAGAGAATAGACATTAAGTAATATATATAAAGATAGAAAGTAAAAAAGAAGAGAAGTAGATGGGAGGGAGAGAATATATATGATATAAGAGATAAGGAGAGAATATATATGATATATATATATAATAGATAGATAGATAGGTAGGTAGGTAGGTAGATAGATAGATAGATAGATAGATAGATAGATAGATAGATAGATAGATAAGGAGAGAATATATATGATATATGAGATAAGGAAAGACAATTGGACAGGGGACGATAGGCACATCAGTGCACTTATATACGCCCCTTACTGGCCTCTTAGGAACCTGGAGAGGTCAATCGTGGAGAGTCTAAGGGAGAAGTGTTGTGGGTTGGGAGTTGACACTATTGAGTCCGGTAATGAGTTCCACGCTTCGACAACTCGATTATTAAAGTCATATTTTTTACAGTCAAGTTTGGAGCGGTTAATATTAAGTTTGAATCTGTTGTGTGCTCTTGTGTTGTTGCGGTTGAAGCTGAAGTAGTCGTTGACCGGAAGGACGTTGCAGCATATGATCTTGTGGGCAATACTTAAATCGTGTTTTAGGCGCCGCAGTTCTAAGCTTTCAAGACCCAGGATAGATAGTCTATTTTCGTAGGATATTCTGTTTCGAGTGGAGGAGTGAAGGGCTCTTCTGGTGAAATATCTTTGGACGTTTTCGAGAGTGTTGATGTCTGAGATGTTGTATGGGTTCTAGACAGATGAGCTGTATTCGAGAATGGGTCTGGCATAGGTTTTGTAGGCTCTAGTCAGTAGTGTGAGATTGCCAGAGCAGAAGCTACGTAGGATCAGGTTAACAACTCTGGAAGCCTTTTTGGCAATATTGTTTCTTTCTATTCCTAGAGAGCTTACTTTGCCCCAGGGCACCAGCAAATCCTGAATTTCTGATCAAAAAGGGGTGTGTGGAATTAAATCCCCCACAATTCAGGGAAACCACAAACACACATTCTTGTGGTTACTTGGCAACCACATGAAAGAGCTGCGGCATTGACTCTCTCTGTTTTTCTATTTATTTTTCAAGATTTCCCATCCAAGTATTATTATTATTATCATCTTTTAGCTAGGACTCTGTTATTATGGAAATTCTTCTTACTACTCAGTTCTTTTGTGATTGTGATTTATAATTGCATGTAGGGACTCTTTCTTCCCACGCAAATGATCATCACCAGCCCAGAGACTGAATAGTTGGACTGAAATTCTGTAATCTCCCATGATTATTATTGATAAAGCGTAAGTGGACTTTTGTCATCTTGCAACAAAATGTGGGAAAGCGGCGCCCCAGCCCAGCTATTCAGAAGAGTCTGTTTTTACTACAAATATGTACTCGCTGTCGGCAAATCTAATTGCTATCACAGTCGCACACTTCACACTCGCAACAAAAAAATAGGCTCCTTTTAATTAAAGTTGCATTGTCTGGGAAAACTAACCACCAGTGATATTCAAGGACACAACTTCTAGAGTTGTTAACCTGATCCTACGCAGCTTCTGCTCTGGCAATCTCACACTACTCACCATGTTGTGGTTAGCTCTGGCCCAGCTCCTGCCCCAAGGACTGTGGATGTGGGGGAGACATCCACATGCTGCAGGCCTGTTTTGCCCCCGGTGGAATCTGCTGATGAAGGCTCCTCTGACCAAGAAGACATTAGTGACAGGGAGGAGGAGAGTGTGGCAGACAGCTCAGAAGGAGATCAATTATCTAGCTTCTCCTTGGATTCAGAACAAGAGTTAATGATACAGCCACGCATGCGGAGAGCGATGCATAGGCAACAACAACTGAGAGATTATTATCAAAGAAAATGAGGCCACCTGTGGTTGGGTGGGGCTGTGGTAATTAGTGAGGCTGCTATAAATAGCAGCCTGTGGGTTTGGCCATTGTGGAGGATTATCTGATCGTTGTGTTTCATGCCTGCTTTGCTGCGTTTGACCTTTTGTGTGCTGATTTTTCCCCGCTTTGAAACTAAACCAGAGCAAAGTGTTTTTCACTTTGTGAAAGAAGAAGGACTGTGAATTACCTCCCAGCTGCAAGCTAAGTATCACAGAACTGATAACGGACTTGTACAAATTACCAGTTTGTTTGGAGATGAGTGCTCTTTGCTATACAAAAAGAGGGCTTAGTTTAAGTGAATGTTCATTATAAAGAACACTGTTTTGAATTTTCAAACGTGTGTGTGTCTGAAATTTGTACCTGTGAATTTTCGGAAGGTGTCTACCAGAGAGCCCGACAGAACATACCAGAGCGTACAAAACTTTTGCCAGACCCATCCTTGAATACAGTTCATCTGTCTGGAACCCATACCACATCTCGGACATCAACACCCTTGAAAATGTCCAAAGATACTTCACCAGAAGAGCCATTCACTCCTCCACTCGAACCAGAATACCCTACGAAAGCAGACTATCAATCCTTGGTCTTGAAAGCTTAGAACTACGACGCCTAAAACACAATCTAAGTATTGCCCACAAGATCATATGCTGCAACGTTCTACCTGTCAATGACTACTTCAGCTTCAATCGCAACAACACAAGAGCACGCAACAGATTCAACAGAATCAAGGTCAGCAAGGGGCGTGCATAAGTGCACCAGTGTGCCTTCCGTCCCCTGTTCAATTGCCTCTCCTTATCTCATTTATCTTTTCTTCCTTTCAAATTTGTTCACCTATACTTTTATATCTTTTCTTCTATTTGTTTCTTTAGTTATATTACTACATATCTATTCTCTTCAATGTGTATTATGCATTGAACTAAATAAATAAATAAATAAATAAATAAAAGAAAAAAGAAAAAAGAAATATAAGCCGCATAATGCTGGAAAGTTTTTGTACGTTTATAATTCCGCTTTCTCAAGTAAACACAGGGTTAGGTAGCAAATTTAAAACCTGGACAGGCAACTATGGGATTTTGAAAAGACAGAAAACAGGTTGTCTGGGGGACTAATAAATCCTTGTTATTCAAATATCACAAAGCAGCTCGCTCCTCTTGAAATCCAGAGCTCCTTCTGCAAATTCATTTTAGGGCGACCGGCTGAGTCGGGGAATTTGTTTTTCAGAGCCTTTGTGGAAGGCTGGCTGAAATTTCATGGGGTTTTGTTTTGTTGTTAGTGTACTACGAACAATGGGAAAGCTCATTTTGTCTGCCGTGAGTCATAATGGAAGAAGGGGAAGAGAAATCTCTCAAGACTCAAACAGATGCAACCGTTCTACAGCTGGGGTGGAAGACAAAAAACAGCCCTCATCCTAGAATAAGCAGAAGAAAGTTTATGCAGTGACAAACGGGCTGATCGAATAAGCAGAAGAAAGTTTATGCAAGTGACAAACGGGCTGATCGTATTTAGTTTTATTAGTGTTTGTTTCGTCAAGTAATAATTGGTGGTATACAAAGATATTACAATGTTTATATACATGATGCTAGTAAAAATTAGGACAGGGGACGGAAGGCCCACTGGTGCACTTATGCACAGCCCTTACTGACCTCTTAGGAATCAAGGGAGGTTAACAGTAGACAGTCTACGGGTAAAGTTTTGGAAGTTAGGTGATGATACTACAGTGTCTGGCAGTGAGTTCCATGCATTGACAACTCGGTTACTAAAGTTGTATTTCCTGCAGTGTGTGCTCGTGTGTTGTTGCGGTTGAAGCTGAAGTAGTTGTTGACAGGAAGAACGTTGTAGCAGATGGTTTTATGGGCTGTGTTTAGGTTGTGTTGAAGGTGACGTAGTTCTAAGCTTTCTAAACCTTAGGTTTGCCATCACTGCCCTACGCTTCTTTTCATTTTTCCTGGAAGCCATCTAGGTAAAATAACATTTCCCAGTCTCAGTTTTCTCCCCCATAGTCCAACCCAGCAACAAAGTAAGCTCCGCCATTTTGGTTCATTTTTATCTCCCTTTCCTCCCTGTTTTTCCAGGCTTCCCAGACAAAACAATGAAGAAACCATTAATGTGAGGTTTGTTTGTTTTTCTGCAAGTGGAGACCTCAGTTCTCAACGAAGCCTCCGGCTTGGAAAAGATTTCTATGGATTGTTTGTTGCTCTCGTCTTAGCCCAAGGCAATGCCTCTTGCCATTGTTTCTCTTCCGTTGTTGAAGTTGCATGCGGAAACCTCGAGAGGAAAACCAATCGTTATATGGAAGAGTCAACTAATATCTTTTTTTAACTCATCCAAATAACAAGCAAATGGTGAGCATCGGATTCACAGGCCAGGAAAATAGAAATAGAAGATTTCTAATAGAATAATTTTCTATTAGGAAGAAAAAAAAAGAATAAAATTGAAAGATTAGATAGTTTCATCCTATAAAACGTCCGTATCTTCAGAGATGCAATTTTTATTTTTGTATTAAGGAATTGAGACTCGCCGAAATCCCAATCTCATTTTGTCCTTTTTGCAGCCTATGGTAAAATTTGTGGGAACTGTGTCTCTCATATTGTTGTGGTTAGCTCTGGCCCTGCTCCTGCCCCAAGGACTGTGGATGTGGGGGAGACATCCACATGCTGCAGGCCTGTTTTGGCCCCGGTGGAATCTGCTGATGAAGGCTCCTCTGCCCAAGAAGACATGAGTGACAGGGAGGAGAGTGTGGCAGACACCTCAGAAGGAGATCAATTCTCTAGCTCCTCCTTGGATTCAGAACAAGAGTTAATGATACAGCCACGCATGCGGAGAGTGATGCATAGGCAACAACAACTGAGAGATTATTATCAAAGAAAAATGAGGCCACCTGTGGTTGGGTGGGGCTGTGGTAATTAGTGAGGCTGCTATAAATAGCAGCCTGTGGGTTTGGCCATTGTGGAGGATTATCTGATTGTTGTGTTTCCTGACTGCTTTACTGACTTTGACTTTTTGTGTGCTGATTTTCCCCCGCTTTGAAACTAAACCATAGCAAAGTGTGTTTCACTTTGTGAAAGAAGAAGGACTGTGAATTGCCTCACAGCTGCAAGCTAAGTATCTCAGAACTGATAAGGGACTTGTACAAATTACCAGTTTGTTTGGAGATGAGTGCTCTTTGCTATACCAAAAGAGGGCTTAGTTTAAGTGAATTTTCATTATAAAGAACATTGTTTTGAATTTTCAAACGTGTATGTGTCTGAAATTTGTACCTGTGAATTTTTGGGAGGATTCTACCAGAGAGCCCAACAGAACACATATATAGAGGGGGAAAAGGATTTTTTTTAAAGGAAGCCAACCATGATGACAACAGCCAGAGGAATCAGCAGGAGAGGAAGGGATTTCTAAATGAAACACTTTATAAACTAAAATCACATACATTTCAAGTAAATAATTGCTCAGGGGCAACTTGGCTTACTCAAAATTGCTTGTTGTATTGTTCCATAAATTGTATTTAGCTTCAGTTGTTCTGGTATAAACTTTTTCTAGTACTTTCATCATCCTGTTCCCTCTCTTATTTTTTAAAAGTTGTATTGTGTTCTGTTCGGGAGACCTCGCATACAAAAAGATATTGATAAAATTGAACGGGTCCAAAGACGGGCTGCAAAAATGGTGGAAGGTCTTGAGCATAAAACTTATTGGGAAAGTCTTCATGAACTCAATCTGTATAGTCTGGAGGACACAAGGGGAAAGTGGTGACATGATTGAAACATTTAAGTATGTGAAAGGGTTAAATAAGGTTCAGGAGGGAAGTGTTTTTAATAGGAAAGTGAAGACAAGAACAAGGGGGCACAATCTGAGGTTAGTTGGGGGAAAGATCAGAAGCCATATGATAAAATATGATTTGACTGAAATAGTAGTAGATGCTTGGAATAAACTTCCAGCAGACGTGGTTGGTCAATCAACAGTCACTGAATTTAAACATGCCTGGGATAAACATAGATCCATCCTAAGATAAAATACAGGAAATTGTATAGCGGCAGACTAGATGGACCAGGAGGTCTTTTTCTGCCATCAATCTTCTATGTTTCTGTGTATTACCAAGCTCTAATTAAACCTGTGTATAATAAAAATTTAAAAAAGAATAATTTTCTAAAAGAAAATAGAAAATTTATGCCAGGAAAAATAGAGTTCTGTACGAGGGATGTGCTGGATCATTAATATTCTCCTGATGGCTTGACCCACTATCTACTTTGCAGGGAGGAAAATTAAATATACCAGTTGAAAACTTTAGAATGTGCCAGCTTTCAAAGATTTATTACAAAGGAGGAAAGGTTGGGAAAAAAGTTACATAGACAATTCCATTTGGAGTGACTTGTGTTGTTAGTATTGTGACCCGTCAGTATCCCGCGCAGCTGATAGTGGATCCCGTTTGATTGGAAACTGACTTGGTAATGTGCCAGCAGCCTGTGCAGGTGGCACCCGAGTCAGACAGTGGGGAGGCTGGTGAGGATTCAGTACCAGAGGCAGAGGTTCAGTCAGGGCCTTTGGAACCTCCAGCCACCTCATAGCAGTGATGATAAAGAAAAGGATACTCCTCTTCTTGATGCACGATTCTGCAGAGCTGCCAAGAGACAGGAGAGGTTACTCCAGAGGAGGTCTCCTCGGGAGTAAGACTGGGAGCTAATTGGCCACTCCCCTAGTCTATTTAAGGACAGCAGAGACAACTGAAAGGCTGCAGGAAACAACATTTGAAATTTGTGTATTTGTTTGGCTGGAAAATATCTGCTCTGTTTAACTGCTTTGGTTTGTGCATTGAAGACAACTTCTGGGCATTTTGCCAAGCTTCATGAGCTATCAAAGACTAATTGTTATTCTATGATTTAAGACTTTCTGGACTATCTATCTATCTACCTATCTATGTATCTATTTATGTATCTATGTATCTATCTATGTATCTACCTATGTATCTACGTATCTATCTACGTATCTATCTACGTATCTATGTATCTATGTATCTATCTATGTATCTATGTATCTATCTATCTATCTATCTACGTATCTATTTACGTATCTATTTACGTAGATATCTACGTATCTACGTATCTATCTATCTATCTATCTATCTATCTATCTATCTATCCTATCTATCTATCTATCTATCTATCTATCTATCTATCTATCCTATTTATCTATCTATCTATCTATCTATCTATCTATCTATCTATCTATCTATCTATCTCCCCCCATCTCTTATCTCTATTTACGTACCTGCCTACTTACCTACCTACCTACCTATCTACCTACCTACCTATTCTCTCTCTCTCTCTCTCCCCCCTCAAATCTCAAATGAGGACTCAGATTGTTGGGGACAATATGTTTACTTTCTGCATAGCACTGTGAAATGGTATATAAGTCTAAATGCTATTGCTATTTCCCCAGGATGCTTGGTATTTGTCTATGAGTGATTTCTTCAGCCTTCGAGTTATTTGGGGATGGGCAAGTTCTGTACTGCATTTCTTCCTGAAAAACACATCCCAGTTTTCTTCCATTTTCTTTCTGGAGGAGAAGGCAGCACTGGATTCTGTAGGCTGTCCTTTCCACCTCTCAGAAATCCTACCCCTCAGTTTTTAGGAGAGAGTGGGGCCGGGATGCTACCCATGCATGTGCATGAGTGGAAGCAAATCTCACTCGTGCATGTACAGAAGCTAAATCTCATGCAGGCGCACGTTGGGGAATGCACAGCTGTTTGCGCATTCTGAAAATTGCTACAGGGACATTCCGGTAGCAGGCTATCAGTGAGTCTACGCCAAATGCATTAGAGTGGTGCCTCTACTTACGAACTTAATTCATTCTATGACCAGGTTCTTAAGTAGAAAAGTTTGTAAGAAGAAGCACTTTTTCCCTTAGGAATCAATGTAAACGCAAATAGTGCGTGTGATTGGGGAAACCACAGGGAGGGAGATTCCTAGAGAGGCCCCACGGAAGCTTCTCCCATGCCTTTTCCAGCCCTATTTCCTCCCAGGAGATTCCTAAAGAGGCCCCATGGAGGCTTCTTCCTGCCTTTTCCAGTCCTGTTTCCTCCCAGGAGATTCCTAGAGAGGCCCCACAGAGGCTTCTCCCATGCCTTTTCCAGCCCTGTTTCCCCCCAGGAGATTCCTAGATAGGCCCCATGGAGGCTTCTTCCTGCCTTTTCCAGCCCTGTTTCCTCCCAGGAGATTCCTAGAGAGGCCCCTTGGAGGCTTCTTTCTGCCTTTTCCAGCCCTGTTTCCTCCCAGGAGATTCCTAGAGAGGCCCCACGGAGACTTCTCCCACGCCTTTTAGAGCCCTATTTCCTCCCAGGAGATTCCTAGAGAGGCCCCACGGAGGCTTCTCCCGCGCCTTTTCCAGCCCTATTTCCTCCCAGGGACTCCTAGAGAGGCCCCACAGAGGCTTCTCCCCACTTTTTCCGGCCATGTTTCCTGTTTCTTGTTTCCTAGAGAGGCCCCACGGAGGCTTCTCCCCGCCTTTTCCAGTTACAGTTTCAGAGGCTCAGGTTTGTAACTGGAAAATGGTTCTTGAGAAGAGGCAAAAAAATCTTGAACACATCTTAACTAGAAAAGTTCATAAGTAGGCGTTCTTAGGTAGAGGTACCACTGTATACCGGATCAGCCCTGGTAGCTTTGTATATTTTAATGATTTAGCGTGTTTCATTTAGAAGCCGTTCTCCTGCCAAAAATCCTTCAAACTACCTCATTATAACAAACAAAGGAAAAGCATTCAGTCTTTAAACATTTCCCCCCCATTAATCCTTTTTCTTGCATTTGGGACTGACTGCTGGTTAATTCCCAGCTCTGTCTCGCTCAGACATGGGCTGTTTGTTAACCTATTAATAGAACCCCATGTAATGAAGTATTAGAAAGTTCCTTGGTATTGTACAAAAAAACACCATGTTAGGGGGGGGGGGGAACTAGGCAGGCTCTGTAATTCTAATGTAACTCAACTCTACAGTTTTACTGCCTCTCTATGGGCTCTGGAAGAACTATTCCTTGAAAATATATTTGTCTGCAATAAATATAAAGGTCTCCATGTAGTTTTCCTACATGGCAAAAGTCCTAAGAAGTTTATCATCAAAGAACTTGTGGGTTTATATGCATTTTCCCCCATTCTGCACCTCTATAACTGTCTGGTTTGGTGCTGCAACCCAACAGGACCGACACAGACTTCAGAGGAGAATCAGAACTGCAGAAAAAAAGCAATTGCTGCCAACCTGCCTTCCATTGAGGACCTGTATACTGCACGAGTCAAAAAGAGGGCAAGAAAAATATTTACTGACCCCTCACATCCTGGACACAAACTGTTTCAACTCCTACCCTCAAAACGTCGCTACAGAGCACTGCACACCAAGACAACTAGACACAAGAACAGTTTTTTTCCAAACGCCATCACTCTACTAAACAATTAATTCCCTCAACACTGTCAGACTTGCTACTAAATCTGCACTTCTATTCTACTAGTTTTTGTCATCATTCCTATCACCCATTTCCTCCCATGTTGACTGTATGACTGTAACTTGTTGCTTATATCCTAAGATTTTTATTAATATTGCTTCTTCATTGCTTATTTGACCCCTATGACAATCATTAAGTGTCGTACCACATGATTCTTGACAAATGTATATTTTATTTTATGTATGCCGAGAGCATATGCACCAAGACAAATTCCTTGTGTGTCCAATCACACTTGGCCAATAAAAATTCTATTCTATTCTATTCATTTGTGTCATTTAATCACACTGAAATGAATAGAGATACCTTGTAACTTAAAGACAAAGAAGACTCGGGATTTTACAAAATTTGAGGGAAATTCTATCAATGGATTGAAAATAAAAAAATTGTTGAAATAAATGTATCATTTTGAAAATAATTTCATTGAGACTTAATGAACTCAATCTGTATAGTCTGGAGGACAGGAGGAAAAGGGGGGACATGATCGAAACATTTAAATATGTTAAAGGGTTAAATAAGGTTCAGGAGGGAAGTGTTTTTAATAGGAAAGTGAACACAAGAACAAGGGGACACAATCTGAGGTTAGTTGGGGGAAAGATCAAAAGCAACATGAGAAAATATTGTTTTACTGAAAGAGTAGTAGATCCTTGGAACAAACTTCCAGAAGACGTGGTTGGTAAATCCACAGCAGCTGAATTTAAACACGCCTGGGATAAACATATATCCATCCTAAGATAAAATACAGGAAATAGCATAAGGGCAGATTTGATGGACCATGAGGTCTTTTTCTGCCGTCAGTCTTCTATGTTTCTATAATGTAAAAAAGCTAGAAATGTGATGGTAGAAGCCCAGATAACAAAAACAGAAGCGGTAGCAGCATTAGATAACTACGTAACACAAATTTAAAGCTGTTCAAGATTTGTATCATTTTAAATATAAAAGGTTCATTTTTATTTGCTTTTGGTTTAATTGTTGGACAGGTGGAGTTGTGAGAGTGGAAATGAAAATTTTAGGATTTTAGGACGTTTCATCTATTTCTTTTTAGATAAGAAAAGTATATACTGCTCCAAAAAATAAAGGGAACACCCAAAGAACACATTGAATACTTCATTCTGTACAAAGTTGAATGTGCACAACAGCATATGTGAAATTGATTGTCAATCAGTGTTGCTTCCTGAGTGGACAGTTTGATTTCACAGAAGTTTGATTTACTTGGAATTATATTGTGTTCCCTGTATTTTTTTGAGCAGTGTATATATATATTAGTTCTAAGTTGCTTCTCTCCTTAGAAACATAGAAACATAGAAGACTGACGGCAGAAAAGACCTCATGGTCCATCTAGTCTGCCCTTATACTATTTCCTGTATTTCATCTTACAATGGATATATGTTTATCCCAGGCATGTTTAAATTCAGTTACTGTGGATTTACCAACCACGTCTGCTGGAAGTTTGTTCCAAGGATCTACTACTCTTTCAGTGAAATAATATTTTCTCACGTTGCTTTTGATCTTTCCCCCAACTAACTTCAGATTGTGTCCCCTTGTTCTTGTGTTCACTTTCCTATTAAAAACACTTCCCTCCTGAACCTTATTTAACCCTTTAACATATTTAAATGTTTCGATCATGTCCCCCCTTTTCCTTCTGTCCTCCAGACTATACAGATTGAGTTCATTAAGTCTTTCCTGATACGTTTTATGCTTAAGACCTTCCACCATTCTTGTAGCCCATCTTTGGACCTGTTCAATTTTGTCAATCTCTTTTTGTAGGTGAGGTCTCCAGAACTGAACACAGTATTCCAAATGTGGTCTCACCAGCACTCTATATAAGGGGATCACAATCTCCCTCTTCCTGCTTGTTATACCTCTAACTATGCAGCCAAGCATCATTACCCCTAAATCCTTCTCTTCTGAAGTCCTTGTTTAGTTTCCACCTGTTGCTTCTTGTTCTACCCTCAGGTGTTTTGGAGAATAGCTTGACTCCTTCTTTGTTGAAACCCCTGAGATATTGGAAGTCTGCTATCATGTCTCCCCTGGTCCTTCTTTTAATTAAACTAGCCATGCCCAGTTCCTGCAACCGTTCTTCATATGTTTTAGCCTCCAGTCCCCTAATCCTCTTTGTCGTTCTTCTCTGCACTTCTCTCCAAAGCACCTGAGGGTAGAACAAGAAGCAATGGATGGAAACTAAACAAGGAGAGAAGCAACTTAGAACTAAGGAGAAATTTCCTGACAGTGAGACAAATTGATCAGTGAACAGAAGTTGCCTCGAGAAGTTGTGAATGCTCCAACACTGGAAGTTTTTAAGAAGATGTTGGATAACCATCTGTCTGAATTCGTGTAAGTTTCCTGCCTAAGCAGGGGGTTAGACTAGAAGACCTCCAAGATCCCTTCCAACTGTGTTATTCTATATTCTGTATTCATTCTTTTGTGGATATTAAAGAGATCTTGTCATTTTCTCTGAAAAGTTTAGCCAGAGTTTGGAGAACTTAACAGAAGTTGGAGACATTTTTTGCTTAAGATGATTAAGGGATTGGAAACCAAGACTTACGATGAGAGACTGAGGGAACTGGGCATGGATAGCCTGGAGAAAAGGAGGGCCAGAGCGGACATGATAGCAGCCTACAAGTATTCGAGGGGACGTCACAGAGAGGAGGGGATCACTTTATTCTTCAGGGCACCAGAGGGCCGGACGAGGAACAACGGCTGGAAGCTGACCAAGGAGAGATTCAACATGGAGATAAGGAGGAACTTCCTGACGGTCAGAACGATCAACCAATGGAACAACCTACCAGCGGACGTTGTGAACTCCAACACTCTGGACATTTTTAAGAGAAGATTGAACTGCCACTTGACTGGTGTACTATAGGGTTCCTGCTTGGGCAGGGGGTTGAACTCGATGGCCTTCATGGCCCCTTTCAACTCTAACAATCAATCAATCAATAAAGATGTGACTTAATTATGGCTTCTGAATATTCCCCATAGATAAATTATTTCTTTTACTTTGTGTAAAAAGAAAACAGAACTGAAAAGGAGATCCCAAATAAATATGAATCGATCCTAAGTTTGGCATAAGCACAGAGGTATTGCTGTTTACATAGTTTGTACAGATGGGATGCCATAGTTTCTAGCATCTACTTAGCATTGATTTGGTGTACGTTCTATATGAACATCATCAACATCAACATCTGCTGCAAAGTAAATAAAATTGGAAAAAAAATTATATTGTTTTAAAATTGATTTCAAAACCAAAATAAATTTTACACTATAACTTATTCTAACTCTCATAAAAGAAGGTACGAAGTCATAAACAGGTAGCTTTTTATGGCTTTTATTTCCAAGAATGTGTTCACAAAACTGTATTTTAAAAGATGTCCTTTAGATGAAAGTTTCAAAAAGGCAGAACCATCGAGAGGAAAAAAGCAAATTATTTCTGGCACAGTGCAAAAACACACTAAGAAAGCAAACCTTACAGGATTTCCTCAAGTAAATGTCAACTGTCAGTGGTTTGACACTTTTACAATCATTGATGAATAGCTCCATCCTTTTAAATCTGTTATAGAAAGACTGGAAGAATGAATGGATTAATAACACATCAGGGCAACTTACAATGTCAGTGAAAGCAATTCGGACGTCTAACAATCTACTTCACTTTATGTTTTGGAAACGGAATAGCCCCACGGTCTATATGACATGAATAGTGATGGGCGAACCCAACGGTGTTTGGGTTCGGCAAGTTCGGATGAACTTTACGCAAAATTCGGCCGAACCCGAAATGTATCCAAACTTTACAAGCATAGATGTTTCCCAGCTGTTTTAGAACTTGAAAAACAACAGGGGGTAAAGGAGGATTTTCCTAAAATCCAAATGATTTTTTTTCTTCCTCAGCATGAATTCTTGGAAAGAGGTATTTGTTTGTCTGTCTGTCTGTCTGTCTGTCTGTCTGTCTGTCTGTCTGTCTGTCTGTCTGTCTGTCTGTCTGTCTGTCTATCTATCTATCTATCTATCTATCTATCTATCTATCTATCTATCTATCTATCTATCTATTTTGTCCAATACATAATACACATTGAAGAGAAAGATATAAAAGTATAGGTGAACATATTTGAAAGGAAGAAAAGATAAATGAGATAAGGAGAGAGAATTGGACTGGGGACAGAAGGCACATTGCATGCAAAGTTGTGTTAGAACTTGAAAAAGAGCAGAAAAAGGAGTATTTTTTCTAAAATCCAAATGATTTCCCCCCCTCCTTCAGCATGAATTCTTGGAAAGAGATAAAAAGTAGGATGCAAAGCTGTTTTAGAACTTGAAAAACAGCAGAAAAAGGAGTATTTTTTCTAAAATCCAAATGATTTCCCCCCCTCCTTCAGCATGAATTCTTGGAAAGAGATAAAAAGTAGGATGCAAAGCTGTTTTAGAACTTGAAAAACAGCAGAAAAAGGAGTATTTTTTCTAAAATCCAAATGATTTCCCCCCCTCCTTCAGCATGAATTCTTGGAAAGAGCTAAAAAGTAGGATGCAAAGCTGTTTTAGAACTTGAAAAACAACAGAACAAAGGAGCATTTTTCTAAAATCCAAATGATTCCCCCCCCCTCTCCTTAGGCATGAATTATTGGAAAGAGATTAAAAAGTAGGATGCAAAGTTGTTTTAAAACTTGAAAAACAGCAGAAAAAAGGAGTATTTTTCTAAAATCCAAATGATCCCCCCCCCAACACACACACCTTGGGCATGAATTCTTGAAACATAGAAACATAGAAACATAGAAGACTGACGGCAGAAAAAGACCCCATGGTCCATCTAGTCTGCCCTTTTACTATTTCCTGTATTTTATCTTACAATGGATATATGTTTATCCCAGGCATGTTTAAATTCGGTTACTGTGGATTTACCAACCACGTCTGCTGGAAGTTTGTTCCAAGGATCTACTACTCTTTCAGTAAAATAATACTTTCTCATGTTGCCTTTGATCTTTCCCCCAACTAACTTCAGATTGTGTCCCCTTGTTCTTGTGTTCACTTTCCTGTTAAAAACACTTCCCTCCTGAACCCTATTTAACCCTTTAACATATTTAAATGTTTCGATCATGTCCCCCCTTTTCCTTCTGTCTTCCAGACTATACAGATTGAGTTCATTAAGTCTTTCCTGATACGTTTTATACTTCAGACCTTCCACCATTCTTGTAGCCCGTCTTTGGACCCGTTCAATTTTGTCAATATCTTTTTGTAGGTGAGGTCTCCAGAATTGAACTGGAAAGAGATTAAAAAATAGGATGCACTTGGAAATACCTCAAAGTCTTAAGAGTGAAAAGAATTCACCCCAACCTATAGATAGAGTAATTCTACAACACCTTTTACTTCCCTGCAATATTATGTTTGTTAAAGTAGAGCACAATTTAAACATTTTCTTTCCTCTGTCCTTCCCCATCCTCCCTCCCTCAGTACACAACACAACAACATTCCTGTTAATCCAACTCTTACATGAGCCTTTGTGCACAAGGATCTTAGCCAAAGTTTTCTTCTCTTCTCGCTACTCCCCCTTCCTTCAAAGCACTTGCAAACATCAATCTCCTGTCACATCTCCTTTTCAAGACAGTAGGAGAAAGAAAGCAGCAACGCTTGAACATCAACTCTGGAAAAAAATTCCTTGGAGGAATAACAGGATGAAAAAAAGGAAAGTTTCTTTATTCATTGCTCGACTCAAGCTTCACAACCCCACCGATATTTCGAGGAGCGACGCCTACTTACTTTCCAAGTCGGAATCAATCAGCCCAAATTGTTCCAGCACTTTCACAAAGAGGACAATCATGACCAAGACAACTATCATCTCCAGTCCTTCCAAGTTCATGATACTTCAAGTCATGGTTCCACTCCAGCTACAGAGGAAAGAACTCCCTCAGGTGCCTGGACTTTCGTGATGTAAGAAGCTGACAGCCTCCAGCGAGGAAAAGTAGAGGAAAGTGAAGGAAGGCTGAGAAGGAGCGATTGACAGGGAGGTGAATCTTCAATGAACCCAAAACGGAGCCCAGAAGTAGTAGCCAGATAAAAGTCTCTGGCTTCATAGGATGAGTTGTGTTGTTCATCAGCCCACTCCAGCGCAGCCATGAGTAGTACTTGCCCCTCCAAGGTCTGAGAGGTCATCCTATAAACACCCTTTGTAGAATACGATCCACCTTGAAGTAATCGCTGAACACCTGGCAATAATCTCTCTCTCTCTCTTTTACTAGCAGCTCACAGCTAATAGCAAATCATTGTTGTGGATATTTAGTTGCCTGGGAAACTGAAGCTATCTAATATGGGACCCTGGCACAGGATGTTAAGAAGCTAACATTTGGGATTTAGATTCCAAATGTGTAAATATAGGGAAGAAGTTGTCGCCAGATCTTAATTACAAGATTAAGATTGTGTCTGGAACCCATACCACATTTCAGACATAAATACATTAGAAAGCATCCAGAGATACTTTACTGGAAGAGCCCTCCACTCCTCCACTCGCAACAGAATACCCTATGCAACTAGACTTACAATCCTAGGTTTAGCAAGCTTAGAACTACGTCGCCTTAAGCACGACCTAAGCATAGCCCATAAAATCATGTGCTACAATGTCCTTCCTACTTCAGCTTCAACCACAACAACACACGAGCACACAACAGAGACAAACTCAAAGTAAACCGCTCCAAACTAAACATTAGAATAAAATAACAAAGGGCACTAACTTTTCCTATAGGATACTCTCTAAGCAACTGTTACTTAACACAATACGGTGGGAGTTGAGCAACCCATTTTCAAATTTCAGGTGGCATGGAGTTTTACAGGTGCTGTGGTTAGTGAAAGAAGCTTAGATTATTTTATGGACATAAACATAGAAACCTAGAAGACTGATGGCAGAAAAAGACTTCCTGGTCCATCTAGTCTGCCCTCATACTATTTCCTGTATTTTATCTTAGGATGGATATATGTTTATCCCAGGCATGTTTCAATTCAGTTCCTGTGGATTTACCAACCACCAAAATACTACTTTATATGCTTTAATGTATCTGGTTTGTGCTGAGATGGGTAAACACCAGATCTAGCTATTAAGAGAGATAATATAAAATGTAACTTTCTATATTTATTTGAATAGATCTGCCAAACAGATAGTAAATAGGTGGAGTCATCTTTACTATATTTGCTACTCCTACATTTTTCAGACTAATAATTTCAGCTATAAATTATATTTATCCTTCCCTGCAGCAAAATTGTGCAAGTTGCTGAGATGTTTTCGAATACAGTAAATAAAAATGAACTTGGAGGGAGAAAGAGAGACAGAGAGACAGAGAGAGAGACAGAGAGAGACAGAGAGAGAGACAGAGAGAGACAGAGAGAGACAGAGAAGAGTCCAGAGTCAACAGCCCAACATCTACTTGCCAAGGGGATTAACTCTGTTCACAAAGATGCCCAACCCAGAAGCTGTTTTCTGTGTCAAATTGAGATCCATCCAAAAACATAAAATCTATTTGCAGGAAGCAAACATTCATGGGTGTCTGTGTTATAGTGGGTACAATGCAGCATGTTGCTTTCCTAACTTTGTGCTTAATTCCTGGTTCGAGTATTTTACTTAATTCACCACCTGCTGTTTCCCTGGCTGTAATCTCGGTTTTTCCCCATTAACTTTGCTACGGTTCAGTTGGTTTATTTTCACAGAGAAGAGTATCACTCCATCACTCTCTTGCTGCAATCAGTCGTTCTCAATTCAGCCTCTTAACTCTCCGGAAATCAAATTTCCTTTCTATTGTGAATTTTTGCATTCTATCTGAAAAGATTGCAACACCCGCAAAACACACACACATACTTAATCTACTTAATCCTGGAGCACAAACACAGCACACAAATTTGACCGTGCTAAGAGACAAAGATGCCACTGTGGAAATCCGTCTGCCTTCTCCTGTTTAAAAAACTAGAAAAAATCCATTTCTGATTTGAAAAAAAATATAAGTAAAATGATCCTTGGGCAAAATGTTTCCAGAATGACTTGGTGTTATTGTTGTGATGCCAACTGTTACACTATATAGAGATTTTTTTTTTTCTTGTCATTTCTGTATTTGGAGTTTATTAAATTTATACGTTAATTACAGTGGTACATCTACTTACGAACTTAATTTGTTCCGTGATCAGGTTCTTAAGTAGAAAAGTTTGTAAGAAGAAGCAATTTTCCCCATAGGAATCAATGTAAAAGCAAATAATGTGTGCGATTGGGGAGGCTCCACAGAGGCTTCTCCCTGTCTTTTCCGGCCTCTGGGTCCATAACTATTTGTGCAGGAATCTCTCAGGAGATTCCTAGAGAGGCACCACAGAGGCTTCTCCCTCCCTTTTCCGGTTACAGTTTTAGAGGCTCGGGTTTGTAAGTGGAAAATGGTTCTTGAGAAGAGGCAAAAAAATCTTGAACACTCAGTTCTTATCTAGAAAAGTTCGTAAGTAGAGGCGTTCACAGGTAGAGGGACCACTGTACCTATATTTTTTTAGTCTCTTCTTGGAATTGAAAGAGGAAGTCTGTGTTTTTTAAAAAAACTGAAAACAAGATGGGGATACATGCACAATTCTGGAAACTCAGCTTTTTCGCATGCACAGAAGAAGAAAAAATTCGGAATTTTTTTTTTAATTAAAAAAAATCAAAAAAAGATGGTGGTGCCCACAGACCAGCACTGACTGATCCAATTCTATGACATCATCATGATGTCACCAGTGGTTTGCTACCAGTTCAGGCGAACTGGTGCCAACTGGGAAGAACCCACCTCTGATGTGGCTATGGGGATGATGTCGTAAGTGTGAAAAATAGGCATAAATCATCTTTT
This sequence comes from Erythrolamprus reginae, assembly GCF_031021105.1. Lineage (NCBI taxonomy): Eukaryota > Metazoa > Chordata > Lepidosauria > Squamata > Dipsadidae > Erythrolamprus > Erythrolamprus reginae. The sequence continues at coordinate 10,841,240 of NC_091956.1, forward strand.
CTGTTTCATTACAACTTCAAACGGTCACTAAGTGAACTGTTATTGTAAGTCAAAGTTTACCTGTATACATTTACAAAAATAATAATAATAACCTCTTCAATTTGTTCTGTCCCAGCAACGAGCCCCCCAAGAAATATGCCCATGCACACTGATTTTACAAGATTTAAGCATATAATTCTAATATTTTAGGAGCAGAGAGGTTTGGATTTTAAAATCCAGCAACAAATCAAGAAATATGTCTGTTTGGTGCCAGCTGCTAAACATAAAACCAAAATTCACAGATATTTCCTTTGATTGCACAGCTCTCATTAACTGACTCACGCTGAGTTGACAGGAAGCCCAGAGATAATGAGCCCGACTCCCCAGTTCGTAATTCATCATTGAAATAATAATATCTCAAGAGAGAAATCTGAGCGGACATCTGGAACATAACGAAAGTTGACTTCCGCACTGAAGCGTCATGTGGATCAACCTTAAATGTTCTAAGGATGTGTCCAATTGTTCTAGAGATCTATTCACGCAGAGACCTCCTCTTGCTTAGCCACTCCTGCCTTCTGGCAACTCTGCATACCCTAGCATCAAGAAGAGGCTCCTCCTCTTCTCCTGAGAAGGCCCTGGTTGGCTTCTGAAAGTCCACTCTTCATTGTTTCTTTCCTTGGACAAATCGTTAGTAAAACACACCAGGAGGAACAATATGGCTGAAGAGAACTGAAGAAGTCTCGGATGTTCCATTCTTCTCTCCTTGTATGATATTTTAAATCACCATCAATCCATGTTTGACAACATATTTTCAGAAAAGATGAACCATTTCTCTTCTACGCTTTCAGATCTCTGTGACATGAAAGGTAAAGTAACCACGAGTCAAGGGTTTATTCCTTGAAATTTTTATGAATCGGTGGTTGTCTTAGCAACAATATGGAAATAATTTGTCACTACACATTTCTCTAGAGTGACTTTTCAACACCCTGGTCTAGCTTGGAGCCCAAGGAAGTTCTCATGGTGTTCCGCCCAAATATTAACCAGTTTAGTTCTGGTTCATCTTATCCTTAGACTTCTGAGAGCAATCAGGGTCAGCCTCAGGCTATCGTCATTTTTCATAACTGCTTTTTAATTCATATCCAGTGAAGGAGCCTCAAGAGTTTTCCGAAACAGAGAAAAAGCATCTGCCTCAAATGAATTCAGAATCCCAGCGGAAAAGAATGTAATTCCATTTGAAAGGCCAACTTCTTAAAGAATAATTTCTTAATGCATTTTTCTAGCAGAAAACTGGGGCTGGAGAACTTATTCACCAATGTCCAATAATTCAGGGTTTTCTCAAGTGTGTATTGTTGCCTTTGTGCTGTAATTATTGCCTGCCATCAGACAGCTTTGACACTAACAATAATTCAGAAAAGCCTGAATTTTCAAAGCAAACAAATGAAACAAATATTTGATCCAAATATTTGTTGCCTGAAAATCAGTGCAAGTATTATCTCCATTCACAGAAATCATTGAAAGACCTGCCGTATTTTTCAGAGTATAAGATGCATATTTTTCCTCCCTAACAGGGGACGGAAGGCACTCTAGTGCACTTGTACTCGCCCCTTACTGACCTCTTAGGAATCTGGATAGGTCAACCGTGGATAATCTAAGGGTAAAATGTTGGGGGTTTGGGGATGACACTATGGAGTCCAGTAATGAGTTCCACGCTTCGACAACTCGGTTACTGAAGTCATATTTTTTACTGTCAAGTTTGGATCGGTTAATATTAAGTTTAAATCTGTTGTGTGCTCTTGTGTTGTTGTGGTTGAAGCTGGAGTAGTCACCGACAGGCAGGACGTTGCAGCATATGATCTTGTGGGCAATACTTAGATCTTGTTTAAGGCGTCTTAGTTCTAAGCTTTCTAGGCCCAGGATTGAAAGTCTAGTCTTGTAGGGTATTCTATTTCGAGTGGAGGAGTGAAGGGCTCTTTTGGTGAAGTATCTTTGGACATTTTCAAGGGTGTTAATGTCTGAGATGCGATATGGGTTCCAAACAGACGAGCTGTATTCGAGGATGGGTCTGGCAAAAGTTTTGTAAGCTCTGGTAAGTAGTGTGAGATTGCCAGAGCAGAAGCTACGTAGGATTAGGTTTAAGCCTTCTTGGCAATGTTGTTGCAGTGGGCTTTGGCACTTAAATCTTTTGTTATTAGTATACCGAGGTCTTTAACCGAGTGGGGATGATCTGTGATAATTTGATTATTCAGTTCGTATTTGGAGTTCAGATTCTTTTTCCCAATGTGTAGGGCAGAGCATTTGCTAGTCAATATGCATGCGTAGCATTCATACAGTTTGGGCATGATGGTTGTTAATTCATGGCCCCCAGGCCTGCCAGCAAATCTAGATCTTCATAGCCTTACGGAAGGCCAGTAGGGTGGCAGTGGTACTCTGGGGAGTTGATTCCATAGATTCTATAGATATCCTGGCAAAACCCAAGAAACTTACCATTCTCCTTCAGGCTGCCAACTGCTGACTCCAAAGGGGACTAGGTGATTGCTATGAAAGGAGCAGCATCCAAACATGATGAAGTATTCACAAAAAGAGTTCAGTTTTATTTCCACCGGGGCTTCAAAAGACCCTGATGACTCAAATGCCTTCTGGGGATCTTTAACATTTCAAAAAAAAAAAATAATCCCAGGCACCCACCCAGGAATCCTTTCAAAAAGATCTGAAAGAAATTAGATCATCAGCCTGTCATTAATCTTTTTTCATCCCTTTTTTATTTATTTATTTATTCTTTGTCCAATGTACAATACATATGAAAGAGAATAGACATTAAGTAATATATATAAAGATAGAAAGTAAAAATGAAGAGAAGTAGACGGGAAGGAGAGAATATATATGATATATGAGATAAGGAAAGACAATTGGACAGGGGACGATAGGCACATCAGTGCACTTATGTACGCCCCTTACTGACCTCTTAGGAACCTGGAGAGGTCAATCGTGGAGAGTCTAAGGGAGAAATGTTGGGGGTTGACACTATTGAGTCCGGTAATGAGTTCCACGCTTCGACAACTCGATTGCTAAAGTCATATTTTTTACAGTCAAGTTTGGAGCGGTTAATATTAAGTTTGAATCTGTTGCGTGCTCTTGTGTTGTTGCGGTTGAAGCTGAAGTAGTCGTTGACCGGAAGGACGTTGCAGCATATGATCTTGTGGGCAATACTTAAATCGTGTTTTAGGCGCTGCAGTTCTAAGCTTTCAAGACCCAGGCTAGATAGTCTATTTTCGTAGGATATTCTGTTTCGAGTGGAGGAGTAAAGGGCTCTTCTGGTGAAGTATCTTTGGACATTTTCAAGGGTGTTAACGTCTGAGATGCAATATGGGTTCCAGACAGATGAGCTGTATTCGAGGATGGGTCTGGCATAGGTTTTGTAGGCTCTAGTCAGTAGTGTGAGATTGCCAGAGCAGAAGCTACATAGGATCAGGTTAACAACTCTGGAAGCCTTTTTGGCGATATTGTTGCAGTGGGCTTTAGCACTTAGGTCATTTGATATTAGTATTCCAAGGTCTTTTACTGAGTGTGGGTTGGCTGCGAGAATTTGTTTATTCAGTTCCTGCCCTGATTTTTTTTTTTAAATGCTATATATTCTCCTACAACCATATTCTGTTTTGAAGAAGCTGCAAAGCAACTCATCCATTGTAGAGGATGTTGCAGGTAATAATCATTTATCTCTGCAGCCGTGGGACAACTCTGTAGATAAATTTCTTAACAATCAGGAGCATGCAATGTTATTTCTCATAGGATTGAGATAAGGATTCCTCTTCTGAAGGAACTTCAAAAGAACAAATCAATGTTGTTGTTGTTGTTGTTGTTGTTATTATTATTATTATTATTATTATCATTATATATTCTCTCCCTCCCATCTACTTCTCTTCTTTTTACTTACTATCTTTATATACATTACTTAATGTCTATTCTCTTCCATATGTATTGTATATTGGACAAAGAATAAATAAATAAAATAAATAAATAAAATCATCATCATCATCATCACCACCACCACCACCACCACCATGGTTGTATCATAATTATCTGGAGCCAAAAACCACATTTGGAATACTGTACTGTGTTCAGTTCTGGAGACCTCACCTACAAAAAGATATTGACAAAATTGAACGGGTCCAAAGACGGGCTACAAGAATGGTGGAAGGTCTTAAGCATAAAACGTATCAGGAAAGACTTCATGGACTCCATCTGTAGAGTCTGGAGGACAGAAGGGAAAGGGGGGACATGATCGAAACATTTAAATATATTAAAGGATTAAATAAGGTCCAGGAGGGAAGTGTTTTTAATAGGAAAGTGAACACAAGAACAAGGGAACACAATCTGAAGTTAGTTGGGGGAAAGATCAAAAGCAACATGAGAAAATATTATTTTACTGAAAGAGTAGTAGATCCTTGGAACAAACTTCCAGCAGACGTCGTAGATAAATCCACAGTAACTGAATTTAAACATGCCTGGGATAAACATATATCCATCCTAAGATCAAATACAGAAAATAGTATAAGGGCAGACTAGATGGACCATGAGGTCTTTTTATGCCGTCAGACTTCTATGTTTCTATGTTTCTATGGTTTTATTCCATGAAGCTGGTCCCTCTTCCCACATTTTGCAGATTTCGTTTGTGATTAAAAACCTTGCCCTATAAGTAAATTTCCCCTAAAATTAGACTGGTTTGTCTGATACATTCAGCTGCATATCTCTCTGTAATGAGAAGACTAATTTTGCAAGTCTAGCCTCTTTTTTTTTTGTTTATCCTCTAACTTGGGAGCAGGAAAGAAAAAAAAATTGAAACAAATCCCCAAAATTCTGTAAACAGACCCAGGCAAGGAAAATGATATTTAAAAAGTCTCCGATCCCATGATCACTGTATAAACTTTCATAGACAACCGAGGCTAAATTGATATTCATAAAATGCAGGAGAGCCCTTGGAAAGAAAGGAAGGAAGGAAGGAAGGAAAAAGAGAGAGAGAAAAAATGAAGGAAGGAAGGGAAAGAGAGAGAAAGAGAAAGAAAGAGAGGGGGCGGAAGGAGAGAAAGGAAGGGAGGGAGGGAGGAAGAAAGAAAGGGGGGGAGAGAGAGTAAAAGAGAAAGAAGGAAGGAAGGAAGTGAGAGAGAGAAAGAAAGAAGGAAAGGAAGGGAGGGAGGGAGGGAGGAAGGAAGGAAGGAAAAAGAGAGAGAAAAAAATGAAGGAAGGAAGGGAAAGAGAGAGAAAGAGAAAGAAAGAGAGGGGGGCGGAGGGAGAGAAAGGAAGGGAGGGAGGGAGGAAGAAAGAAAGGGGGGAGAGAGTAATAGAGAGAGAAAGAAAGAAGGAAGGAAGGAAGTGAGAGAGAGAAAGAAAGAAGGAAAGGAAGGAAGGAAGGAAAAAAGAAAGAAAGAAAGGAGAAAAGAAAAGAAGGAAGGAAAGAAAGAAAGAAAGAAAGAAAGAAAGAAAGAAAAGAAAGAAAGAAAGAGTTTGGGTGGATTTTATTTGGATGTTCTACTTTGTTCAGTCTTCTGCCCTCGTTTTTCACTCCTCATTTGCTAGTTCCAAAGCTATGCAGATGTATTCAAATTTATGCCACCTGCCAGGAACCAGCTGCATTGACACAACCCTCTTCCAGTTTGCAAAGGCTGCCCTGAACCTGCCTACTTCTATTGGCGGCACAATGCTATTTATATCCAGTCTGCCCTTCAAATTATCTGGGCTAAGAGGTTTCACAGGGCGAAAATATATTTTACCCATTGCAATTAGAGTGCCGCGGGCGAATTATGCAGGAGAGGAAGAGAGATGCTCCAGACTACCCTGGTTTCCGTGGTAACAAGGGAAGCAACTCCTTAACTCCATCTTTGGCTTCAGGGTTAGGCCAGCAAGCCAAGAAAATGGGGTGTGTTCGTCTCCTCCTCTGCACATGCTCACACGGCCAGTCCCGAAAATTCGCAAAAATCCCCTCACTCAAAAAGCCAAAAGGACCCTACCTCTGAACTAAACCTCTGGTGATCAACCGAGATTGCATCTTGCCAGCATTCTTAGGTTTGTCTTCACAAAGAGAGCCCTTGTGGCGCAGTGGTTAGAATAAAGTATTGCAGGCTAATTCTGTCAACTGTCAGCAGTTCGATCCTGACTGGCTCAAGGTTGACTTAGCCTTCCATCCTTCCGAGGTTGGTAAAATGAGGACCCCGATTGTTGGGGGCAATAGGCTGACTCTGGGAAGGGAGGAAGGAAGGAAGGAAGGAAGGAAGGGAAGGAAGGAGGATGAAAAGGAAGTGAGGGAGGAAAGGGGGAGGGAGGAAGGAAGGAAAGGAGGGAGGGAGGAAAGAAGGAAGGAAGGAAAGGAGGAATGGAAGAAGGACGAAAAGGAAGTGAGGGAGGAAAGGGGGAGGGAGGAAGGAAGGAAAGGAGGGAGAGAAGAAGGGAGGGAGGACGGAAAGGAGGGAGAGAGAGAAGGAGTGTGAAAAGGAAGGAAAGGAGGAAGGGAGGGAGGAAAGGAGGGAGGGAGAAAGGAAGGAAGGAAAGGAGGAAGGGAAGGAGGATGAAAAGGAAGGGAGGGAGGAAAGGAGGGAGGGAGGAAGGAAAGAAAGAAGGAAGGAAAGGAGGAAGGGAAGAAGGATGAAAAGGAAGGGAGGGAGGGAGGGAGGACGGAAAGGAGGGAGGGAGAGAAGGAGCATGAAAAGGAAGGACCCTTTAGAGAGTGTTGTAAAGCACTGTGAAGCAGTGTATAAGTCTAAATTCTATTGCTATTGCCATGGAATATATGTCAACTCTAGTTCCAACATTTAGTTAGATATTCATCTAGTTTACTATATATTATAAAGTAGGTTACCAAAAGTACTTTAAAATAAAGGTTTATAATGAAAAAAAACCAAAAACCATGAAAAGAACAATTCTGAACAGCTTCAAAAATAATAGATTATGCATCAGAGCAGCTTACCAGAAATGTTAATACATTAGAAATAATGATTTATCTTGCAGTTCTGTAGCAAGAATGTGTCTGGATACCTTATCTTCAAAGGAAAGGAATAAAGTACATAGCACAATCAAAATGATCAAGGAAAGTGAGGACTTATATGGCACAAAAAACCCCATTTAAACCCTCTTTAGCATTTAAAGAAAAGTAAAGAATGAATAATGTTTGAGTTTAGAGAGATTTATTAAAATGAGAAAGAAGAAACAATTTTTTTCTTTTCAATTTCTTATTATTTTACTATTCAGAATTATTCATCTGAAGGGTGATATTGGACGGATGGAAGAAAAAATACTTCTTCCCAAGTAATTACCTTTTGAAATGCTTTTCCCGCTAGAAGATAACATCAACAGCTAGCAAAGATAATTGTTTAAAGATCAAGGAAGGAAGCTATGATTTCAGAGGCAAAAAAACCAAAACAAAAAGAAAAACCCATTTCAAAACTAGGTATCCAGGACAAACAGCTGCACCATTTTTGGCTTGCATGGAAATAGAAGGCTGTGTAATACCATATTTTTCAGCATATAAGAACTTTTCCTCCCTAAAAGAGGCTGATAATTAGGGTGTGTCTTATACTCTGAATGTAGCTTTCTTTCCAGCCCTAAGTAGCTGCTAATGATCTTCCCAGCTCTTACCTTGCAAGCTTTTTCATGGTTTCTCTCTGCCAAGAATGTTTTCTAAGCCCTAAGTCTTTGCAAGGTTTTTTCCATTACTCTAACTTGCTCTGAGTAAGTATATTTCCAGCCCTAACCAGGTGCTACCGGTAGCAATGTTCCCAGCTCTTACTGACTTGCAAGCTCTTTCACTGTTACTCTCTGCCAAGAATGTTTTGCAAACCCTGTCTTTTATTTTATTTTCATTCTCTATTTGCTCCAAATGTTTCTTTCCAGCCCTAATCAGGTGCTAACGATCTTCCCAGCTCTTACCTTGCAAGCTTTTTCATGGTTTCTCTCTGCCAAGAATGTTTTCTAAGCCCTAAGTCTTTGCAAGGTTTTTTCCATTACTCTAACTTGCTCTGAGTAAGTATATTTCCAGCCCTAACCAGGTGCTAGCAATGTTCCCAGCTCTTACTGACTTACAAGCTCTTTCACTGTTTCTCTCTGCCAAGAATGTTTTGCAAACCCTGTCTTTTATTTTATTTTCATTCTCTATTTGCTCCAAATGTTTCTTTCCAGCCCTAATCAGGTGCTAACGATCTTCCCAGCTCTTACCTTGCAAGCTTTTTCATTGTTTCTCTCTGCCAAGTATGTTTTCTAAGCCCTAAGTCTTTGCAGGGTTTTTTCCATTACTCTAACTTGCTCTGAGTAAGTTTATTTCCAGCCCTAACCAGGTGCTAACAATGTTCCCAGCTCTTACCAGCTTGCAAGGTCTTTCATTGTTTCTCTCTGCAAAGAATGTTTTCCAAGCCCTAAGTCTTTGCAGGGTTTTCCCCATTGCTATACTTACTCCAAATACTAAATGCTAGCAATGTTCCCAGCTCTTACTGACTTGCAAGCTCTTTCACTGTTTCTCTCTGCCAAGAATGTTTTGCAAACCCTGTCTTTTATTTTATTTTCATTCTCTATTTGCTCCAAATGTTTCTTTCCAGCCCTAATCAGGTGCTAACGATCTTCCCAGCTCTTACCTTGCAAGCTTTTTCATTGTTTCTCTCTGCCAAGTATGTTTTCTAAGCCCTAAGTCTTTGCAGGGTTTTTTCCATTACTCTAACTTGCTCTGAGTAAGTATATTTCCAGCCCTAACCAGGTGCTAGCAATGTTCCCAGCTCTTACTGACTTGCAAGCTCTTTCATTGTTACTCTCTGCCAAGAATGTTTTGCAAACCCTGTCTTTTATTTTATTTTCATTCTCTATTTGCTCCAAATGTTTCTTTCCAGCCCTAATCAGGTGCTAACGATCTTCCCAGCTCTTACCCGCTTACAAATTCTTTCATTGTTACTCTCTGCAAAAAAGAATGATTTCCAAACCCTTGCAGGGTTTTTTTCATTACTCTAACTTGCTCTGAGTAAGTTTCTTTCCAGCCCTAACCAAGCGCTAACGATCTTCCCAGCTCTTACCTGCCTGCAAGCTCTTTCATTGTTTCTCTCTGTGAAGAATGTTTTCCGAGCCCTAAGTCTTTGCAGGGATTTTTCCACTGCTCTACTTGCTCAGACTGCTTCTTTCCAGGTGCTAATGATGTTCCTACCTCTTACTGGCTTGGAAGCTCTTTCATTGTTATTCTCTCAGAATAATTTTTTTAAAGCCCTAACCAGGGGATAAAATAATGTGCTGAAGCTGATTAGACTAAGGACGCTAGCCAGATGAATACCTGGTAAGCAGATACTTTTCCCTATTTTCCTCCCCAAAAACTAAGGTGCATGTTCTGCCGGCGTGTCCCAACCGCCCGTAATTACAGGGTAATTAGTCCAAGCAGACACACCACATGATAGACAGAAAACCAAAAGTCTTTATCAACAGAAATGCAGAAAAAATTCCCTTTTTAAATGTCAAAGGGATTTTCTGGTACACACAAGTCACACGATAAATGCAATCCAATTTCTCACCCAGTAACTGAGAAATTGAGTCCAATTCCAAAGTCCAGAAAGTCCACACACAGTCTGGAACAGGAAAACAGCAAAACCGCAATCTTGACAAAACTATGAATCAGATAAAATTCCACAAGGCTAAACCAGCACACTGCTCTTTTTATCTGTAGCACTAATTACAGCAGCCCCACCCAACCACAGGTGGCCTCACTTATCTCCTGTAATAATCCTTCAGTTGCTCTCTCCTATGCATCACTCTACGCATGCGTGGGTCCATCATAGGTTCTTGTTCAGAATCCAGGGATGATAAGGATGATTGATCTCCTCCTGGGCTGTCTGCCAAACTCCCCTCTTCCCTGCTACTCACACTTCCTTCGTCAGAGGAGACTTCGTCATGAGATTCTATCGGGAGCAAAACAGGCCTGTGGCATGTGGATGTTTCCCCCACACCCACCTCCACATTCCTTGGGGCAGGAGCTGGGCCAGAGCTAACCACAACAGTGCATCTTATACTCCAAAAATATGGTAAATACCAAGAAGGTTGAACTATTTAAAAAGGCAGAATATTACATTTCCCTAAAGGAAAAATGGGGGGGGGGGTGCACCCATGAAGTGATTTACAGGTATGATCATTTTTCACTGTTATGATCTTTGTGGCATGCCAATATTCAAACACTTAGCAACTGACCATGGCAGCCTCTTGCAACCTTCCGACAAGCAAAGTCAATAATTTCCTTAACAACTGCATTAATGATTTAACACCTGTTAAAAGAGATAGAGATAGTAAGAGACAGAGAGAGAGAGAAAGAAAGAAAGAGATAGTAAGAGACAGAGAAAGAGAGAAAGAGAGAGAGAAAGAAAGAGATAGTAAGAGAGACAGAGAGAGAGAGAGAAAGAGAGAAAGAAAGAAAGAGATAGTAAGAGAGACAGAGAGAGAAAGAAAGAAAGAGATAGTAAGAGAGACAGAGAAAGAGAGAAAGAAAGAAAGAAAGAAAGAGATAGTAAGAGAGACAGAGAGAGAGAGAAAGAGAGAAAGAAAGAGATAGTAAGAGAGACAGAGAGAGAGAGAAAGAAAGAAAGAGATAGTAAGAGAGACAGAGAAAGAGAGAAAGAAAGAAAGAAAGAAAGAAAGAAAGAAAGGGATTCACTTAACAACTGTGGCAAAAGCAGTCATAAAATGGGGCGAAGCTCACTCCACAAATGTCTCACTTCCACAGCAACAGAAATGTTGGGCACCTCCAGTGAAATTCTCCTATTTTTGACTGACTTTTAGCCAATTGAGTTTCGTACTCATTCCAGCTTCTTTGCTGCCCTCTGCAGCTCATTGATGAATAAAGGAAAGACAGAAGAGGGTTTTTTCCCACTGAAAGATGAAAGGAGAGGGGAGGAAAGATGGGAAGGAGAGGGGAAGAGATAAGAGGGGAGAGGAATGGAAAGGAGAAGAGGGGGAGAGAAGTGGGAAAGGGAAGGGAGGAGAGGGGAAAAGAGGGGAGAGGAATGGAAAGGAGAAGAGGGGGAGAGAAGTGGGAAAGGGAAGGGAGGAGAGGGGAAAAGAGGGGAGTGGAATGGAAAGGAGAAGAGGGGAAGGGAGGAGAGAAGTGGGAAAGGGAAGGGAGGAGAGGGAAAAGAGGGGAGAGGAATGGAAAGGGAAGAGAAGAAGGGAAGTGAGGAGAGAAGTGGGAACGGGAGGGCAGGAGAAGGGAAGGGAGGAGAGGAGAGGGGAGAGAAGGAGAGGGGAAAAGAGGGGAGAGGAATGGAAAGGAGAAGAGAAGAGAAGGGAAGAGAGAAGTGAGAAAGGGAGGGGAGGAGAAGGGAGGAGAGGGAAACGTGCAAAGGAGAAAGGAAAAGAGGGGAGAGGAATGGAAAGGAGAAGAGAAGAGAAGGGAAGAGAGAAGTGGGAAAGGGAGGGGAGGAGAAGGGCAGGGATGAGAGGGGAGGGAAGGAGAGGGGAGGAGAAGGGAGCGTGCGAAGGAGAGGGGAAAAGAGGGCAGAGGAATGGAAAGGAGAAGAGAAGAGGGGAAGGGAGGAGGGAAGTGGGAAAGAGAGGGGAGGAGAACAGAGAAGAAGGGAGGGAAGGGAGCGTGAGAAGGAGAGGGGAAAAGAGGGCAGAGGAATGGAAAGGAGAAGAGAAGAGAAGAGGGGAAGGGAGGAGGGAAGTGGGAAAGAGAGGGGAGGAGAACAGAGAAGAAGGGAGGGAAGGGAGCGTGAGGAGGAGAGGGGAAAAGAGGGCAGAGGAATGGAAAGGAGAAGAGAAGAGGGGAAGGGAGGAGGGAAGTGGGAAAGAGAGGGGAGGAGAACAGAGAAGAAGGGAGGGAAGGGAGCGTGAGGAGGAGAGGGGAAAAGAGGGGAGAGGAATGGAAAGGAGAAGAGAAGATGGGAGGGATGAGATAGGGGAGGAAGGGGGTGGGAAGGAGAGGGGAATGGAAGGAAGGAGAGAAAGGGGAAAGGAATGAAAGCAGGAAGTGGATTGCTATTACCATCACAACTGATTGAGGCACTTGGATTCCTTACCAGTTTGAAAGAAGTGATAAAACTTTTAAGGAGTAAGCAGAGCAACCCCCGAGTGGTCAAGGATGTATATATACAAAGGAAACATGGAGTTACGGCAGATATTCAGGAGATTTGAGTCATGATTCAGTCATATAAACCAGAAATATTAAAGTGTATAAAATAGTGTTTACTTTAGAAATAGCACAGTCGAGTTAAACAGTCTGGACATGCACATTCAAATCAGTCAATATCTCTCAATACAATAATATTACAAGCCTAACTTTGTCTTACATACATTACTTATTATTATTATTATTATTATTATTATTATTATTATTATTATTATTGTTGTTGTTGTTGTTGTTGTTATTAATTATTATTGTTATTATTATTACTACTACTACTATTACTACTACTATTTAGATTTTTAGGCCTCCCTTCTCATGGACACAGAGCAACTTACAAGAATAAAATACAATAAGGTTAGGATAATTATCAATAGTTAATTATGAACAACTAGAAAAATTAACAAAAATAAAAAACCCAATATAAAACAGTAATAATAATAATAATAATAATAATAATAATAATAATAATTTATTAGATTTGTATGCCGCCCCTCTCCGAAGACTCAAGGCGGCTCACAACAGTAATAAAAAGGAAATAGAACAATAGAACAAATATAATAATAAAAAAGATATATAAAACCCCAACAATTATAAAACCATACAACACATACATACCAAACATAAAATATAAAAGCCTGGGGGAGGATGTCTCAGTTCCCCCATGCCTGGCGATAAAGGTGGGTCTTGAGTAATTTGCGAAAGACAAGGAGGGTGGGGGCCGTTCTAATCTCTGGGGGGAGTTGATTTCAGAGGGCCGGGGCCACCACAGAGAAGGCTCTTCCCCTGGGGCCCGCCAAGCGACATTGTTTGGTCGATGGGACCTGGAGAAGGCCAACTCTGTGGGACCTTATCGGCAGCTGGTATTTGTGATTCATTCACACTACTGGGCAGAGTGGGAACTATCACTCACAGCCCCAAACCTGCCAGCATAGATGTGTTTTCAACACCTTTCGAAAGGCGACTAGATTGCGGGTGGTACGAATCTCCAGGGGGAGTTGGTTCTAGAGGACTGGGGCCACCACAGAGAAGGCCCTTTCTCATAGACCCGCCAGTCAGCATTGTTTGGCCGATGGAACCCGGAGAAGGCCAACTCTGTGCAACCTAACCGGTCGCTGGGATTGCAGCTTACAAATACATCAAACACAGAGCTTACTACATCAGTCACACTGAATCAGCAAAAAAGAGAGAGCAGAGAGATGCTTTCTGGCTCCCTCTTATGGCAATTTGCAGCACTACCTCTTAAAGCTATAGTATATCAATACATACAAACATTCATTGTTGGCTTGTTATATATTGCAAACCCAACTGTCTTGTACAGAGTACTAACAAAAACCCAGGATCCAGGAAGCGGGGGAAGGATGGAGTTTCCATTGGGTCAGAGGAGAGGCTGCAGCCAGGCCAATGATTAATCAGCTCCAGTTCTGAAATTATTGGCAGAAAATGTTCATTTCTCAGCCCTTCTGAAAACTTGATTTGTTCAATGAGACCAAAGGCATCATCATATAATCATGCTTAAAACGGCAAACTGGTTTTAAGTAGTTTACATGATTTTGTTAAAAAAAATAATCTTTATTAATTATATACATAAAAAAAGAAATACAAACAATAACAACAAAACAAAAATAAGAAAAAAAAACCCAATATAACATAGACATCTATAGTGTCATAGCTAAGTGAAATTTAAAAAATGTAAGTAATATATTCGATACATTCAATACATAACATTTGTTTGTTTTAAACAAAATAAATGAACTACAGTAGTACCCCTAGATACGAGCATAATTCGTTCCATAAGGGAGCTTGTATCTCGAGGCAACTCGTATTCTGGAACAAATAACTTTTCCCCCCTCCGAGATAACCAAAAGCAAGGATTCTAACCAAAAGCAAGGATTCTTGCACCACCTAGTGGATGCTTGGCTCGTATCCCGAATTTCAGCTCGGGAGTAGAACAGAAATGTCTGTCTCCTCCTAGCTCGTATCTGGAAATACTCGCATGTAGAGCGGCTCATATCGAGAGGTACTACTGTATACCGCACGAATCCCAGCGACCGATTAGGTCCCACAGAGTGGGCCTTCTCCGGGTCCCGTCAACTAAACAATGTCGGTTGGCGGGCCCCAGGGAAAGAGCCTTCTCTGTGGCGGCACCAGCCCTCTGGAATCAACTCCCCCCGGAGATTAGAACTGCCCCTACTCTTCCTGCCTTCCGTAAACTCCTTAAAACCCACCTTTGCCGTCAGGCATGGGGGAACTGAAACATCTCCCCCTGGGCACGTTTGATTTGTGCATGGTATGTCTGTGTGTGTGTCTGTTAGCATATGGGGTTTTTAAATATTTAAATATTTTAAATTTGTCTGATTGCTTATGATTTGTTTCTACATGTTGTGAGCCGCCCCGAGTCTTCGGAGAGGGGCGGCATACAAATCTAAGTAATAAATAAATAAATAATACAGTATTTCTAACTTGATCTATATCTTCATGAAACTATTTTGTGTTGAATTTTCCTATGTATAAATCATCTATAATGAAATTAGTTTCTGCCCCCCCTTTTTTAATAAACTTTCTTGAATTTCTATCTAAGCTTACATAAAGGACTAACTTGTCAACCATTTGTTGACCCTTGGTAATAGCGACTTAATAGCAAAGTTTCTGTGACAAAGTCTGCCTTGTTCTTAATTAATGTAAAAAAGCTAAAAATAGTTTACATGTTTTAATTAAAACAGGCCATTCACAATACTCCCTAATGAAATCAACTTTATCTAACATGTAGTTAAATACTCTTGGTAACTTGCTGTGTTTTTCAAAAGCTTCACCCTGTGTCAATATGAAAGCTAAGTCCTTAGGGCTTAATATCCTTATTTGATTGCTCCAATTAAAGTGCAAATTTAGTTATAAAGACAAAAACACTTTGAGGAATGCAGCATCTTATATCTAAATAAGTATTATCCTACACAACAGCCAATGAAGCTCACTGCCAACGCACTGAAAATGCTTCTTCTGTGTTCAGCAGATTATGATTATGATTATTATTGTTGTTGTTGTTGCTGTTGTTGTTGTTATTTATTAGATTTGTATGCCGCCCCTCTCCGTAGACTCGGGGCGGCTCACAACAATAACAAGACAATGTAAGAACAAATCTAATGATTTAAAGAACACTAAACACCCCATTATTAAAAGCAAACATACACACAAATATACCTTGTATAAACTGTATAGGCCCAGGGGAGATGTCTCAGTTCCCCCATGCCTGACGGCAGAGATGGGTCTTAAGAACTTTACTAAAGGCAAGGAGAGTAGGGGCAGTTCTAATCTCCGGGGGGAGTTGGTTCCAGAGGGTCGGGGCCGCCACAGAGAAGGCTCTTCTCCTAGGTCCCACCAAACGACATTGTTTAGTCGATGGGACCCGGAGAAGGCCAACTCTGTGGGACCTACCCGGTCGCTGGGATTCGTGCAGCAGAAGGCAGTCCCGGAGATATAATTATTATATAGAGTATTAATAAAACATTGAATTTCCTCCTTCAGTTTTTGTCTCATTCAACTTTGCTTCAAAATGTCATAGAACTCAGTGTAAATATAGTACAGATTAAAAATACTTTGCTGTCTAAGTGCACAACGTACCCTGGAAAAATAAAGCCCGGCTCTTTAATTAATTATCTTAATTAACAAAGGTTCCATTTGATAGGTGTTTAATGAATGACGGAAAGTGCAGAGCTGATTAGGACGAAGTCACAGGTGGTTGGAGAAAGTGAATGCAGAAAAAGAAGCCACTTAAAAGAACACAAATATTGCTCACTTTTATACACGGTATTAATGAAACATTGAATTTCCTGGAATATTGCGGCCCTATTTGGATCGGGAGTCACTGCTCACAGTCACTCATGCCCTCATCACCTCGAGGCTCGACTACTGTAACGCTCTCTACATGGGGCTACCTTTGAAAAGTGTTCGGAAACTTCAGATTGTGCAGAATGCAACTGCGAGAGCAATCATGGGCTTTCCCAAATATGCCCATGTTACTCCAACACTCCGCAGTCTGCATTGGTTGCCGATCAGTTTCCGGTCACAATTCAAAGTGTTGGTTATGACCTATAAAGCCCTTCATGGCATCAGACCAGAATATCTCAGGGACCGCCTTCTGCTGCACGAATCCCAGCGACCAGTTAGGTCCCACAGAGTGGGCCTTCTCCGGGTCCCGTCAACTAAATAATGCCGTTTGGCAGGACCCAGGGGAAGAGCCTTCTCTGTGGCGACCCCGACCCTCTGGAACCAACTCCCCCCAGAGATTAGAATAGCCCCACCCTTCTTGCCTTTCGTAAGCTTCTTAAAACCCACCTCTGTCGTCAGGCATGGGGGAATTAAGATATTCTTTCCCCCTAGGCTTCTACAATTTATGTATGGTATGTTTGTATGTATGATTGGTTTTAAAATAAGGGTTTTTAGCTACTTTAGTATTGGATTATCGCATGTTGTTTTTACCACTGTTGTTAGCCGCTCCGAGTCTACGGAGAGGGGCGGCATACAAATCCAATAAAATGAAAAATGAAATGAAAATTACAATACATGATTGTCCTCAACTTACAAAAGTTTATTTAGTGACCTTTCACAGTTATAACGGCACTGAAAAAAGTGAGTTGTGACCAGTGAAGGGCTGCAAAAATTTTTACTACCACACTGTGGGTGTGTCCTGCCGATCAGGTGGGAGTGGCTTGATGATCATGTGACTGGGGGTGGATTAAAGGTCATGTGACTGGCTTAAAGGTCGCCAACTTGACGTCACTCACGTCAAGGGTTTGTGTTAGGGTGGTTGGTCCCTCCTCGCCTCAAAGAGAGATAATTTCCCTCTCTATTTACTATGCCTGAACATCCAAAATAAACTATTTAATTCTAGGTATATATGCCATATGTGTACATATATATTTATTTTATTATTTTTTATTTTATTTTTATTTATTGGATTTGTATGCCGCCCCTCTCCGGAGACTCGGGGCGGCTAACAGCAATAATAAAACAGCATATAATAATAATCCAATACTAAAAACAGTTAAAAACCCATTATTATAAAACCCAAAAATACATACAGACATACCATGCATTAAATTGTAAAGGCCTAGGGGGAAAGAGTATCTAAATTACCCCATGCCTGGCGGCAGAGGTGGGTTTTAAGTAGTTTACGTAAGGCAAGGAGGGTGGGGGCAATTCTAATCTCTGGGGGGAGTTGGTTCCAGAGGGCCGGGGCCGCCACAGAGAAGGCTCTTCCCCTGGGTCCCGCCAAGCGACATTGTTTAGTTGACAGGACCCGGAGAAGACCCACTTTGTGGGACCTAACTGGTCGCTGGGATTCGTGCAGCAGAAGGCAGTCCCTGAGATAATCTGAGATAATTACACCCAGGCACACAAAAATATACATTATCTACTATATAAATTGTATGTGTATGTACATACACACATGCATAGATCTTCTAAAATGATACACATTCAATCTCATTTACTGTGACAGGAAAAAACATACCCAGAGCCAGAAGGGGGAAAAAAGAAAAAATTCAAAAATTTTCTACCGGTTTTGCGTACCTGACCGTACCCATAGGAGCTCATCATTGCTTGTGACTAATTTTCACACACTATTGCAGGGGTCTCCAACTTTGAAAACTTTTAAGACTTGCGGACTTCAACTCCCAGAATTCCTCAGCCAGCAAAGCTTGTGAGAGTTGAAATCCACAAGTCTTTAAAGTTGACAAGGCAGGGGACCCCTGCTCTATTTAATGTGCAGAATCCATTGCAAAAATTAAGACTGATAGTTGACACAACTACGTGCCATTGCCCCACACAAATTGGGGGGGAGGGGGTAAAACAACTCTGAATAATGTTTATAAGAGGGTCGCCCAGAAAGTAATGCACCAATTTTTTTCCCCTCAGCCTACAATAATGGCATGTATGCAAAACTTTAGATATACTGTACATTATTTGAATAGTCAGGAGTGTGTGTGTAAATTTTGTATTTCTTCAGAGAGATAGCGTAGCTGCAGCAGTGTTTCGACACAGCATTTGTAAGTGAAGTACGTTACAAACAGCGTGTCATCATTGAATTTCTCACTGCGGAGAAAGAAACTGTTGGGAACATTCACAAACGTTCGTGTGACAGTTTATGGAGAATCTGCAGCTGACAGAAGTACGGTTAGTCGCTGGGCACAGAGGGTGAGGCCATTGCAGTGCAGAAATGGCTTCGTGAGCAGAACAAGGAGGGGTACCGATAAGGCATAGACACCCTTGTGTCTCCCTGGAGGAAGTCCATAGAACGGGATGGAGATTACAGGGAAAAATAGGGAGTGTAGAAGACACATCATTCTTTCTTGTGTGTAAGTTTCATTGCATTCAATAAATAATTGTTGAAGAAAGAAAATGTGGTGCATTACTTTATGGGCGACCCTCGTATATAAAATCCCTTCACCCAAACCAGAGAGGAAGAAAAAAGGCATTTTGACATCCCCTTATTAATAACTCTCTTAGTAAACTGAGAGTAATCACCTAGTCATGGCTGAACTATGGTTTCCTTGGCAAGTATGTGCGTATGAGTGTATAGTGCAGCTGGGGTTTGTATTGATGAGTGAAATAGGGTTTTTCCTGTTTTTATTGTTCTTACTTGCCTTCTAATGTATTATTGTTTTATTCTATTGTTGTAAACCAGTCTGAGTCCCATGGGATTGGGCAAGATAGCATTCAAATAAATTAAATTATATTAAAGCCTGCTTAATGCCAAACGTATCTTCAAACTAAAACCGCTGCCTGTTATCACGGAAGATAAAGTTATCCTTCATATTTCCCTGCCTTCCTATTCCATGTTATATACAATATTTATTTTTTTAAAAAACAGCTTTTCCTGGGATATAAATAAGCGTAGCCTCGCTTCCAAATTGCAAGAGCAGCTCGCAACGTCTTGCACATTGAACAAACTTTTCTCCCCACAGTGTGGCAGCAGAACCTTTGCAAAAAGATGGAAGTTGACAGAAGGGAGAAGCAAAGCAATTCAGGAGCTGATAGAAGGGATGTAAACCAAGCAATGCATGGCTGCGATGGCTGGTGTCAAAATGGATTGCTAAACTTGGGACTCCCTTCTTCTTTACCAAGCCCTTCCTTCCTTCCTTCCTTCCTTCCTTCCTTCCTTCCTTCATTCATTCATTCATTCATTCATTCATTCATTCTCCCTCCCTCTCAAGCCCTTCCTTCCTTCCCTCATTCATTCATTCATTCATTCTTCCTCCCTCCCTCTCAAGCCCTTCCTTCGATCCTTCCTTCCTTCCCTCATTCATTCATTCATTCATTCTCCCTCCCTCCCTCTCAAGCCCTTCCTTCCTTCCCTCATTCATTCATTCATTGATTCATTCATTCATTCATTCTTCCTCCCTCCCTCTCAAGACCTTCCTTCGATCCTTCCTTCCTTCCCTCATTCATTCATTCATTCATTCTCCCTCCCTCCCTCTCAAGCCCTTCCTTCCTTCCTTCCCTCATTCATTCATTCTCCCTCCCTCTCAAGACCTTCCTTCCTTCCTTCGTTCCTTCCTTCCTTCCTTCCTTCCCTCATTCATTCATTCATTCATTCATTCTCCCTCCCTCCCTCTCAAGCCCTTCCTTCCTTCCCTCATTCATTCATTCATTCATTCATTCATTCTTCCTCCCTCCCTCTCAAGACTTTCCTTCGTTCCTTCCTTCCTTCCTTCTCCCTCCCAAGCCCTCCCTCCCTCCCTCCTTCCTTCCTTCCTTCATTCATTCTCCCTCCCTCTCAAGCCCTCCCTTCCTCCTTCCTTCCTTCCTTCCTTCCTTCATTCTCCCTCCCTATCAAACCCTTCCTGCCTGCCTGCCTTCCTCCTCCCACTCTATTAAGCCCTTCCTTCCTTCCTTCCTTCCTTCCTTCCTTCCTTCCTTCCTTCCTGCCTGCCTGCCTTCCTAGCTTCCTTCCTTCCTTCTTTCTTTCCTCCCTCTCTTCCTCCCTCCCCCCTCCCTCCCCCCCTCCCTCCCTCCCTTCCCTTGATGCCTTTAATACTTTAATAGAATTCCCTAACAACCTGACAGTGTCCCTTTGGAGGACCCATATCATGTCATTTTAGATGCCCGGGAAGAAGGTATTCAGAAAAAATCAGTGTTACAATGGCCTGGAATCTCTTGTGCACTGCTGGCGATTCTACCAATATTTGAAAGAATGTTAAAGATGCAGGAAAGCTGAATGGGAACTATTAAATACTACATCTTGACTTGTGTTTGTGTGTGTGTATGTGTGTGTGTGTGTGTGTGTAGCATTGTACATTGTCTAGATCAGTGTTTCCCAACCTTGGCAACTTGAAGATATTTGGACTTCAACTCCCAGAATTCCCCAGCCAGCATTTGCAACACAAGAGCACACAACAGATTTAAACTTAATATTAACCGCTCCAAACTTGACTGTAAAAAATATGACTTCAGTAACCGAGTTGTCGAAGCATGGAACTCATTACCTGACTCCATAGTGTCATCCCCAAACCCCCAACACTTTACCCTTAGATTACCTACGGTTGACCTATCCAGATTCCTAAGAGGTCAGTAAGGGGCGAGTACAAGTGCACTAGAGTGCCTTCCGTCCCCTGTCCTATTGCTCTCCTATATCTCCTATACCTTTCTTCTCTTCCTATATCTCTTCTTCTATTCTTTTATTGATATGTTCTATTACTATACCTTCTTTTCTATTATTTCTTAGATATACAGTAGTCCCTCGCTATACCGTGCTTCACCTACTGCGGCTTCACTTCATCGCGGGTTTTCAAGAAATATTAATGAGAAAAATCATTCGCGGATCTTCGCTGGTTCGCGGGTTTCTGAGGAAGTCGATCGGCAGATTTAAACAGCCCGCCGAACTCGATCGGCAGGTTTTTCAAAAAAAATATATCTAAAGTTGTAAATACTGTATTTAAATACTGTATCTAAAATAAATACTGTGTGGGAAGGGTGTATAAACACTTAAAACAATGAAAACTTACCAAACAATTACAATATAAATACTTAAATAAGTACTATCAGTCGATAAATTCCCCATCGCAGATTTCACCTATCGCGGCCAGGTCTGGAATGTAACACCAGCGATAGGTGAGGGACTACTGTATTTTACTATGAGTATCTCCTCTATAACCTTCATCATATATTTTACTATGTGTATATAGATATATACCCACTAAAACCCTCATTGTGTATTGGACTAACTAACTAACTAACTAACTAACTAACTAGATGGATGGATGGATGGATGGATGGATGGATGGATGGATGGATGGATGGATGGATGGATGGATGGATGGATGGATCGATGGATCGATGGATCGATGGATCGATGGATCGATCAATCTTCAAGTTGCCAAGGTTTGGAAACACTGGTCTAGATCTATAGAGACCTCCATCCTTCCTATATTGGTGATTCTCCTTGTGGGCAGCTGGAACAGCCGGCCGGAATTAATCTAATTCAAAGACTTGCTAGAGAGCATATTTCCCCCCTGACATCCATTCAATATTAAGTTAGTCCCACAAGGTCATCCCTAATCACTGCTTAATCTGAGTGTATTATCATAAAAGGCTATAAATTAATTTCATCAAACTTTAATGCTTGTGCTTTAAATGTCCCCTGCGCGCAGCTATCACGTTGCCTGATACTGTAGACCCGAGATCAATTTTTCACTTCACTGTAAAGAGCTCCATCGTTCAATTAATTCTCTAAATAGCCACATAACCTTTTCCTCTCTGAAGAACTACCTGGTTTTGTTTTAGACAGACAATTGCATTAAATAAGATCCGGTTTTCTGAATGACCTCATGACACCGTTCAATCAGGAATCCAACTTCGCAGGTGGCGTATCTGAAGTTAGTTGGGGGAAAGATCAAAAGCAACATGAGAAAATATTATTTCACTGAAAGAGTAGTAGATCCTTGGAACAAACTTCCAGCAGACTTGGTTGGTAAATCCACAGTAACTGAATTTAAACATGCCTGGGATAAACATAAATCCATCCTAAGATAAAATACAGGAAATAGTATAAGGGCAGACTAGATGGACCATGAGGTCTTTTTCTGCCGTCAGTCTTCTATGTTTCTATGTTTCTATATATTAGGTACACTTGGATTAGGTGAAGATATAACTTTTAGTCTTTTTGGATTTAGATACTAATTGTGTTTGAAACCTCACCAGAAGTTTCCCTCTTGGTATAATAAATATTGCTAAATAATATTATTATTTACCAATATTTATTTATTATCGGTAAATAAATATTTTAAATCAAATGTTTTCTTGGATTCAAATTAGGACTTGCTGGAATTGGGTATGTATTTTATTTTATTTTATTTTATTTTGTTTTATTTTGTTTTGTTTTATTTTATTTTGTTTTATTGGATTTATATGCCACCTCTCTCTGAGGACATACTCCGAGGTGTATCTGGTTTAAGGAAAAGAAGGACCAGGGGAGATATGATAGCTGTCTTCCAACATCTCAGGGGTTGCAACAAAGAAGAGGGAGTCAACCCTCCAGAGCACCTGTGGGTAGGACAAGAAGCAATGGGTGGAAACTAAACAAGGAGAGAAGCAACCTAGAATTAAGGAGAAAATTCCTGACAGTTGGAACAATTAATCAGTGGAACAGAAGTTGCCTCCAGAAGTTGTGAATGGCCCGACACTGGAAGTTTTTAATAAGATGTTGGATAACCATTTATCTGAAGTAGTGTAGGGTTTCCTGCCTAAGCAGGAAGTTGGACTAGAAGACCTCCAAGGTCTCTTCCAACTTTGTTGTTGTTGCTGCTGTTGTTGTTGTTGTTGTAATGGGAAGGAAGGAAGGAAGGAAGGAAGGAAGGAAGGAAGGAAGGAAGGAAGGAAGAGAGGGAGTGAGGTGTCAGAGTTATTTTGAATTTGCATTGGAAACGTGGTAGATACCAGGAACATGGTAATTCTTTCTTCAGAAGGCTCTTTTACTTCTTCATTAGTATCAAAAAATAACTATGTACCCTACACCAGTGATTTTCAACCTTTTTTGAGCCGCGGCACATTTTTTACATTTACAAAACCATGGGGCACATTGAGGGGGGGGGGCGCTAAAAAAATTGGACAAAAAAATTCTCTCTCTTCCTCCCTTTCGCTCTATTTCTCTCTCCCTCTTTTTTCTCTCTCTCCATCCCTCTTTCTTTCTCTTTTCCTTCTTTCCTCTTTTTTGCTCTCTTTCCCTCTCCCTCCCTACTTCCCTCTATGACTTTCTCTCTCCCACCTTCCCTCCCTCTCTTTCTTTCTCTCTCTTGCTCTCTCTTGCTTTCTTTCTCTCTTGTTCTCTTTCTCTCTCTCTTTCTTTCTGTTCTCTTGCTTGCTTTCTTTCTTGTTTTCTTTCTCTCTCTCTTGCTTGCTTTCTCTCTCTCTCGCTCTTTCTTTCTTTCTCTCTTTCTCTCTCTGAGCTTCGCGGCACACTTGACTATGTCTCGCGGCACACTAGTGTGCCACGGCACACAGGTTGAAAAACACTTCCCTACACTATATTACAGAATAAATCACCAACCAACCAATCACTATCAGACTACACTATACTAAAGCACAAAATCAAACCAGACCACACCCACACAAAAGGTGTATTATATTATATACATATACTGACCAATCAGATCATAGAATTGGTTGCATCATTCTGCCGAAGCACCATGAATCAGCATTCTCTTTACTTCTGTTATACTTGTTGTTCTGTTGGACTCTCTGGTAGACTCCTCCCAAAAATTCACAGGTACAAATTTCAGACACACACACACGTTTGAAAATTCAAAACAATGTTCTTTATAATGAAAATTCACTTAAACCAAGCCCTCTTTTGCTATAGCCAAGAGCACTCGTCTCCAAACAAACTGGTAATTTGTACAAGTCCCTTATCAGTTCTGTGATACTTAGCTTGCAGCTGTGAGGCAATTCACAGTCCTTCTTCTTTCACAAAGTGAAACACACTTTGCTCTGGTTTAGTTTCAAAGCGGGGGAAACATCAGCACACAAAAGGTCAAAGTCAGTAAAGCAGTCACAAAACACAACGATCAGATAATCCTCCACAATGGCTGAACCCACAGGCTGCTCTTTATAGCAGCCTCACTAATAACCACAGCCCCACCCAACCACAGGTGGCCTCATTTTCTTTGATAATAATCTCTCAGTTGTTGTTGCCTATGCATCGCTCTCCGCATGTGTGGCTGTATCATTAACTCTTGTTCTGAATCCAAGGAGAAGGTAGATAATTGATCTCCTTCTGAGCTGTCTGCCACACTCTCCTCCTCCCTGTTACTCATGTCTTCTTGGTCAGAGGAGCCTTCATCAGCAGATTCCACCAGGGGCAAAACAGGCCTGCAGCATGTGGATGTCTCCCCCACATCCACAGTCCTTGGGGCAGGAACTGGGCCAGGGCTAACCACAACACTTGTAATATTACTTCAGGTTTATATCCTAACAAGAGGAAGGGAGGGAGGGAGATAGGGAGGGAAGGAGAGAGGAAGGGGATAGACAGACAGACAGACAGACAGACAGACAGACAGACAGACAGACAGACAGACAGACAAAGCTACTTCTGAAAATATGAAGGAAACTGAGGGCCATTAGCCCACGTCACCAAGAGTCAAGGTTTCCTCAATGGACCATAATCACAACAGATGACAGGGTGCTACTATTATTTAAATGTAGAACCTGAGAGAAAAAGAACGGTGGCCTATATTATCAAATTTAAAATGTATCGACCAGGGGATGCGTAGGAAATGAATATTTCAGGATTTGCTGACATTCT
>NC_091956.1:10871138-10966138 GCF_031021105.1 Erythrolamprus reginae
AGACACTTGGGCTTTGGTGTATTTAAATATTTGGCAATGTGGAAGATGTGTTTATTATAGAAACTCACCCATTTCAATGTTGCCAGCCTTACTGAGGATAACTCTGTTTTTTTCCTGAGCTTTTGTTTTCCAAATATTTTTAGTGAACTACCAAGCTATGAAAAAATACTTTAGTAAAGGTATTTTGGGGTCTTCTCATGTCTCTTTCTTTCCCTGCAAACGATCTGCTTACAATGGCATTGTCGGTTGCATTCTGTAGGGTGAATTTAATGATTTGCCTCGGGGCATTTCGGGGAATTGAATGACTTTTACGAAAACCACTGACCCCTGAAGCCTCTGTACTTCTACACGGAACTTGTTTGAAGCATGCTGCATTCGGATTCCATGAATAAACCTGCACACACACACACACACACACACACACACACACACACACAAAGGATTGTTTTCAATGAGTTTTCCAAGCATTCCTGGCTGTGGTCTTTGTTTCTAAGCATGTAATTCTAATATTTTAGGAGCAAGGAGGTTTGGATTTAGAAATCCAGCAACAAAGCAAAAAAAAAAAAGGGTTAAATAAAGTTCAGGAGGGAAGTGTTTTTAATAGGAAATGAACACAAGAAAAAGGGGGCACAATCTGAAGTTAGTTGGGGGAAAGATCAAAAGCAACATGAGAAAATATTATTTGACTGAAAGAGTAGTAGATGCTTGGAACAAACTTCCAGCAGACGTGGTTGGTAAATCCACAGTAACTGAATTTAAACATGCCTGGGATAAACATATATCCATTGTAAGATAAAATACAGGAAATAGTATAAGGGCAGACTAGATGGACCATGAGGTCTTTTTCTGCCGTCAATCTTCTATGTTTCTATGGTTCTAATAAGTTTGTTTGCGCCAACTGCTAATTAGAGTCCAAAACAGAAACCAAAACTCGCAGACATTTCCTTTGATCACACAGCTCTCATTAACTGACTCACTCTGAGTTGGCAGGAGGGCCGGAAGTAATGAGCCCAACTCCCCAGTTCGTAATTCATCATTGAAATCATAATATCCAAGTGGACATCTGGAATATAACGAAAGTTGACTTCCGCACTGAAGTGTCGCATGGCTGAATCTTAAATATCCAAAGGGCGTGGCCAATTGTTCCAGAGATCTATTCATGCAGAGACCTCCTCTTGCTCAGCCACTCCTGCCTTCTGGCAACTCTGCACACCCTAGCATCAAGAAGAGGCTCCTCCTCTTCTCCTGAGTCACTCATGGGCACCTCTGGAGGTGCAAAAGACCCTGGTTGTCTCCCAGCCTATGACATCACATCCTTTCCGGCCTCCTCGTTATCAGACTTGGGTGCCAGGTACACGGGCCTAGGGTAGCAGGCCACACCTGTCTCTCGATCCTCAGGATCCATGACCAGCTGCACAGGCCACAGACGGGCCACAACACAACCTGCATTTTTCAGTCCATTGCATTGCGTCATGTGCAGCCAGTGGAAAGGCCATGGATAAAAGCATTTCAACATCACCTGGCAGCAGTTTAATTTTATTTAAAGGATGGGAATGGCTGGTTGCTAAGGGGAAGAATGCAATCGCCCAGGTTCGCCTGGTGCGCCAGTTGCAGCCCTATCTGGACCGGGACTCACTGCTCACAGTCACTCATGCCCTTATCACCTCGAGGCTCGACTACTGTAACGCTCTCTACATGGGGCTACCTTTGAAAAGTGTTCGGAAACTTCAGATCATGCAGAATGCAGCTGCGAGAGCAATTATGGGCTTCTCTAAGTATGCCCATATCACTCCAACACTCCGCAGTCTGCACTGGTTGCCGATCAGTTTCCGGTCACAATTCAAAATGTTGGTTATGACCTATAAAGCCTTTGATGGCACCGTACCAGAATATCTTCGGGACCGCCTTCTGCCACACGAATCCCAGCGACCGGTTAGGTCCCACAGAGTCGGCCTTCTTCGGGTCCCGTCGACTAAACAATGTTGTCTGGCAGGGGAAGAGCCTTCTCTGTGGTGTCTCCGACCCTCTGGAACCAGCTCCCCCCTGAGTTTAGGATTGCCCCCACCCTCCTTGCCTTTCGTAAACTCCTTAAAACCCACCTCTGTCGTCAGGCATGGGGGAACTGAAACATCTCCCCCTTGTGCCCATGTTGTTTTGGTGTTTGATTGATTGTGTGCTTGTTTTTATATATATTGGGGTTGTTTTATGAATTTCTTAACTTAAAATTGTAATTGGATTGGTGGGTATTGGATGTGTCACTATGTACTGTTTTTACCATTGTTGTGAGCCACCCCGAGTCTGCGGAGAAGGGCGGCATATAAATCCAATAAATCTAATCTAATCTAATCGTTTATTTTTCATCCCCCAACACCAAAAAAAATTGATCAGCCTCTGGGAGTTCCAGGAGGAATTATTGGGGTCAGCCGGTTTTCAAAAGTTTATTATTCGCTCACGAACAAAGTTTCTTTGTGGGCCACTGGACAATCTGACTTTACCCAAACTGAAATTTAATAAATTATTTGGTTCCTGGGACCTTTGTCTGAGTTCTCTAGATGACAGGCTGTGTGGAAGAAGATGAGTGGGATGACCTCACAAGGACAGACGAAGATGTGTTTGCCTGGAGCATGATGAGTTTTATTATGACAGTTTTACAGGGTAAGGAGGTTGGAGACAAAAGCCCTGAAGTCTAAAATAAAGACTTGCACATTTGAACTGCACCAAGAAAGAGCATTAGCTCAGGAACTTCAGAGCTTTTGTTTTCTATAAACTAATGCTCAGAATACATGGAATGAGTAAAGGAAGGATCTAAGCCAGTGGTGGGATTCACAATTTTTAACTACTGGTTCTGTGGGCATGACTTGGTGGGTGTGGCAGGGGGAGGATACTGTAAAATCCCCATTTCCACCCAATCAGCTGGGATTCAGGAGGCAGAGAATAGACGGTATTTATCGGTTCTCCGAATTACTCAAAATTTCCACTACCAATTCTCCGAACTTTCTGCTATCGGTTCTCCGAACTACTCCAAATTTCCCTTACCAATTCTCCGTATTACTCAAAATTTCCCCTACCAATTCTCTGAACTACTCAAAATTTTGAATGCTGGTTCTTCGAATTACTCAAAATTTCCATTACCAATTCTCCGAACTACTCAAAATTTCTCCTACTAATTCTCTGAATTACTCAAAATTTTGAATACTGATTCTTCGAATTACGCAAAATTTCCATTACCAATTCTCTGAGTTACTCAAAATTCTTCTGCCAATTCTCCGAACTACTCAAAATTTCCGCTACCAGTTCCCCAAATTACTCAAACTTTCTGCTACCAGTTTTCCAAACTACTTAAAATTTTATTCTAAAACTACTTAAAATAGAATTCTTTATTGGCCAAGTGTGATTAGACATACAAGGAAATTATCTTTGGTGCAGATGCTCTCAGTGTACATAAAAGAAAATATACATTTGTCAATAATCATGAGGTACAACACTTAATGATTGCCATAGGGGTCAAATAAGCAACGAAGAAACAATATTAATGAAAATCTTAAGGATACAAGCAACAAGTTACAGCCATACAGTCATAAGTGGGAGGAAATGGGTGATAGGAAGGAAGGGAAGATAGATGTTTGGAATAGATTTATTAAGTAACGTATGGTATAGATAATAATAATATACTTGCTCATTGGAATGTAAACCGAGAATGAAACATGAATAGAACTACTGTAACAATACAAATTGCTATATAACAACGTATATATATTAGGGAATATAATAGACTTCCGTAACTTTCTGTAATTTTTACTTTCAAACTCATTATACTTGTATTCTCCCTTCCCTTCTCCCCCTCCCTTCGATTTTGTACTCCCCTTTTCCCCTTCCCTTTTCAATAAATTAATAAATTATATTTTTTTTTAAAAGGGAGGGAGGGAGGGAGGGAGGAAGGAAGGAATGAAGGAAGGAAGGAAGGAAGGGTATCAATTGAATTTTTCCCAGGTGTTGATGGATTTTAAATTTTAAAACACCTTACTAAAGTGGGTTTTCTATCAGTGAAGAAAAGTGTTTTGTGATTAGCCTATACCCAGCCTGTCTATTTATTTTAAACATGCATTGATCACCACTGAAAACAATCTTTTTAGTGCAAATTACTATATTGAATTTAAGCTCCGTTTTAGCATGGAACGCTAGGTATTATTATTATTCCTGCATCTATTTTGTGATAAATAAGCACATTTCACTCCGTAATTTTGTGAGCGAAAACTACACAGCATGAATAATGCAACAAGGCACAGGAAGGGGACGCTGCAGGTATGGCATTCCATAAAAATTCCGGGACTGAAGAATTACAGAACGTGAAAGATGCATCAATAAACTTTGTTGTCATTCGTCTCTGTAGCTCTGCCATTGTGTCATATTTTGGTGGTACTCAGAGCTGACAAGACTTCAAAAAGGATGGAAGATCACCGAATAGAATCAAGGGGAAAAAACCACCCCATTTTATTCAGTATATCTTGATTTTATATTCCGAAGATGGCTTTCATTATATATTCATAGCTTTATATTTCTGGCAAACCTGCATCTCTTTATACCATGTGTTGTGGTTAGCTCTGGCCCAGCTCCTGCCCCAAGAACTGTGGATGTGGGGGAGACATCCACATGCTGCAGGCCTGTTTTGCCCCTGGTGGAATCTGCTGATGAAGGCTCCTCTGACCAAGAAGACATGAGTGACAGGGAGGAGGAGAGTGGGGCAGACAGCTCAGAAGGAGATCAATTATCTAGCTCCTCCTTGGATTCAGAACAAGAGTTAATGATACAGCCACGCATGCGGAGAGCGATGCATAGGCAGCAACAACTGAGAGATTATTATCAAAGAAAATGAGGCCACCTGTGGTTGGGTGGGGCTGTGGTGATTAGTGAGGCTGCTATAAATAGCAGCCTGTGGGTTTGGCCATTGTGGAGGATTATCTGATCGTTGTGTTTCGTGCCTGCTTTACTGACTTTGACCTTTTGTGTGCTGATTTTCCCCCGCTTTGAAACTAAACCAGAGCATAGGGTGTTTCACTTTGTGAAAGAAGAAGGACTGTGAATTGCCTCACAGCTGCAAGCTAAGTATCACAGAACTTATAAGGGACTTGTACAAATTACCAGTTTGTTTGGAGACCAGTGCTCTTTGCTTTACCAAAAGAGGGCTTAGGTTAAGTGAATTTTCATTATAAAGAACATTGTTTTGAATTTTCAAACGTGTGTGTGTCTGAAATTTGTACCTGTGAATTTTTGGGAGGAGTCTACCAGAGAGCCCGACAGAACACCATGTATCTATTCTTTGTCTTAACAGCAGTTAACTGTTTACTTTAAGCAAAGCTCACACGATTATTTAAAACAATGTCTGGTTTTCATTATTGATGTTTTAATTACATACGCAACCGTAAGCCATCCAGAGTTCCCCTAAGGGAAGATGAGCCAGCCAATACATTTCATAAAGGAATGAATAAATAAAATTCTGGACGACAGAAGGGAAAGGGGGGACATGATCAAAACATTTAAGTGTGTTAAAGGGTTAAATAAGGTTCAGGAGGGAAGTGTTTTTTAATAGGAAAGTGAACTCAAGAATAAGTGGGCACAATCTGAGGTTAGTTGGAGGAAAGATCAGAAGCAACGTGAGAAAATATTATTTGGCTGAGAGAGTAGTAGATGCTTGGAACAAACTTCCAGCAGATGTGGTTAGTAAATGTAAATTCTGGTAGACTCTGTAAACCATTTACAGAGGGCTGCAAAGTACTGTGAAGTGTCATATAAGTCTTAGGACTATTGCAATTTATTATTTATTTATTTATTACTTAGATTTGTATGCCGCCCCTCTCCGAAGACTCGGGGCGGCTCACAACACGTGGAAACAAATCATAAATAATCTAACAAATTTAAAATTAAAAGGTTTAAAAGACCCCATATACTAACAGACATACACACAAGCATACCATATATAAATTAAACATGCCCAGGGGAAGATGTCCCAAAACCTCTTTGCTCTGACAGAGGGAATAGACTAAGTAATCCTAACCCTAACCAGAGCATACAAAACTTTCGCCAGACCAATCCTTGAATACAGCTCATCTGTCTGGAACCCATACCACATTTTGGACATAAACACTCTATAAATTGTCCAGAGATACTTTACGAGAAGAACCCTCCACTCCTCCACTCGTAACAGAATCCCCTACGCAAATAGACTTACAATCCTAAATTTAGAAAGCTTAGAATGACGTCGCCTTAAACACGACATAAGCATAGCCCATAAAATCATCTGTTACAACGTCCTTCCTGACAACGACCATAACAACACACGAGCACACAACAGATGCAAGCTCGAAGTAAACCAATCCAAACTCAATTGCAGGAAATGCGACTTTAGTAACCAAGTAGTTGATGCATGGCACTCACTACCTGACTCTGTAGTATCATCACCTAACCACCCCAAACCTTTACCCTTAGACTCTCCACTGTTGACCTCTCCCGATTCCTAAGAGGTCAGTAAGGGGCATGCATTATTATTATTATTATTATTATTATTATTATTATTATTATTATTATTATTATTATTATTATTATTATTATATCTGTATGCCGCCCCTCTCCGTAGACTTGGGGCGGCTTACAGCAATGATAAAAACAATATATAATGACAAATCTAATAGTTAGAATCTAAAATAACAATAATAAATTTAAAAGTCTAAAAAACAAGAAACCCCAATATATGAAAACATATATACAGTCATATCATATACAAAAACTACATAGGCAGGGGGAGATGTTTCAATTCTCCCACACTTGACGGCAGAGGTGGGTTTTAAGCAGTTTACGAAAGGCGAGGAGGGTGGGGGCAGTTCTAATCTCTGGAGGGAGCCGATTCCAGAGGGTCGGAGCCGCCACAGAGAAGGCTCTTCCCCTGGGTCCTGCCAAATGACATTGTTTAGTTGACGGGACCCAGAGGAGACCAACTCTGTGGGACCTAACCGGGCACTGGGATTCGTGCGGCAGAAGGCGGTCTCGTAGATACTCTGGTCCGGTGCCAACATTTTATAGGGGATGACCAAGTGCACCAGTGTGCCTTCCATCCCCTGTCCTAATGTTTCTCTCTTACTAGTATCACATATATAAATATTATATCTTTGTATACCACCAATACATACTTGACAAAACAAATAAATTAAAATAAATTAAATAAATAAAATTTCCCCTGCAGAAGAACGCAATGCTCTTTGCCTGATTTCCCTCTCATTATTCAATCCCTGAATAGCTCAACATCTGGAACTGGAGATTATGGCAAGTAATGAGGCGTGAATTCGCTTTCCACTGAAATGAATAACGATAACAGTGCCAAAGACACTGCGACCCTTCGACACTTTGTTCCAGAGCTCTCAATCGTCAAGATTGGGTACAATCAAGTCAGTCTTTTAGTTTGCGGTCCTAAATTATTTATTTAATATTTATTATTATTATTATTATTATTATTATTATTATTATCATCATCATCATCATCATCATCATCATCATCATCATCATTATTATGTCAGTACAACACAGCAAACGAGATCACTATGCTGGATTTCGTATTTCATCACCAGTCGGGCGCTTCCCAAGCACCTAGGGCTGCCTGATGTAGCGGCAAATTATGTTTGCCGATCCCAGTAAAGCGGCCTTTTGCAATTGACAGATGGAGATTTTGTCAATTCCGATGGTTTTCAAGTGTCCGCTGAGATCCTTTGGTACTGCGCCCAGCGTGCCAAGTACCACTGGGACCACTTTCATGGGCTTATGCCAGAGTCGTTGAAGCTCGATTTTTAGATCTTTGTACTTCACTAATTTCTCTAGTCGGAAGTCCCACAGTAGTTTTGCTTGCTCATTTTCGACCACTTTTTCGGGCTTATGATCCCACCAGTTCTTTGCCACTGGTGATAATAATAATAATAATAATAATAATAATAATAATAATAATAATAATAATTATTATTATTATTATTATTATTATTATTATTATTATTATTATTATTATTATTATTATTTGGATTTGCATGCCGCCCCTCTCCGTAGACTCGGGGCAGCTTCCAATGGGAATGATGCAAAAACATCTAAGAAATCCAGTAATTAAAACAATCTAAAATTATCCAAAAAGGGCAATAATCCAATTTATCTAAAACCTCTATTATCTAAATTTATCTAAAACCTCTATTGTAAAGTACAATCAACCACATTCAATTCTACTAAATATTTTTCTATCAAAATTGACTGGGTCCAAAGACGGGCTACAAAAATGGTGGAAGGTCCTAAGCATAAAATGTATCAGGAAAGACTTCATGAACTCAATCTGTAGAGTCTGGAGGACAGAAGGGAAAGGGGGGACATGATCAAAACATTTAAATATGTTAAAGGGTTAAATAATGTTCAGGGGCGACGTGTTTTTAATAGGAAAGGGAGCACAAGGACAAGGGGGCACAATCTGAGGTTAGTTGGGGAAAAAATCAGAAGCAACGTGAGAAAATATTATTTGACTGAAAGAGTAGCAGATGCTTGGAACAAATTTCCAGCAGACGTGGTTAATAAGTCCACAGTAACTGAATTTAAACATGCCTGGGATAAACATATATCCATCCTAAGATAAAATACAGGAAATAGTACAAGGGCAGACTAGATGGACTATGAAGTCTTTTTCTGCTGTCAATCTTCTATGTTTCTATGTTTCTACCACAATAGGGCTTAATTTTGTGATTCATTTCCAAAATATATAAAAACACATAAAACTGGATAAAATCACAAGTTCATATCTTTTGGCTTTTTTTAAAAAAAAATCTGATTTGTCATTTTTTTAAAAAACTAAAAAAAAAATTACTCAAAGCCATAAATCAAATATCCATTGGACGGCTTGAACAAATTAAAAACATTGGTGGGAACAAAGCCACATAATCCATTCAAGATGCCATTTACAATAGAATCTACAACTTCCTTGTGCAATGCAGTCACACTTCAAAGCGCTTCTTAAAAAAACAACAGAAGATAAAGCTATTTTTTATTTTTGTTATTAAAAATGATCTTAAGTAAATCACGTCCTTGAAAATGATTTAACAGTTTTTAGGCACAACATAAATTCTCCCCACTGCACAAAGTTGTAACAGTTTGTGTATTGTAAAGCATCCACATTATCTTTGGGGAAAAAATGAATCGTAAATAATTGGTCCTTTTTCTTTATGCATTTCAAGATTGACCCAAATTGAAATCCTCTCCTTGTTAAATATTTTATCTCTCTGCCTCTCGAAAAGGGATGAGGAGTTTTTCATTTTAACAGAGAAGTTTAAAAAAGAAATTATTTCCTTTTCTTGACATTCTACCCATTGAATGAACTGCGATTGAAACCGTTCCAAAGACAATTAAAAATTAAAAACTATTGTATCCTTGAAGAATCAAACCCAAAGTAAAATCAATTTCAGATCCTTTCTCAACAGAAAGAAAACCATTTTGTTTTGACTTTTTCCAACACAAGGATGGTTTTGATCCAGACCTATGAAGATTGAGTTTTACTCTATGTCTATTGTGCACTAACTCAAAAGTTGGCCAGAAGTACTCACTTAGTGACTACAATCAGGACTGTTTTTTAAGCAAAACAGACATTTAGTGAAACCACAGCTGCGTTACAGCCTTAAAGTTTCCCTCATTCATTCATTCATTCATTCATTCATTCATTCATCCATCCATTCATTCATTCATTCATTCATTTATTGGATTTGTATGCCGCCCCTCTCCGTAGACTCGGGGCGGCTAACAACAATAGTACAAAACATCATGTAAATCCAATACTAAAACTAATACTAAAACAATTAAAAAACCCTTATTTATAAAACCAAACATACATACAAACAAACAAACATACCATGCATAAATTGTAAAGGCCTAGGGGAAAAGAGTATCTCAGTTCCCCCATGCCTGATGGCAGAGGTGCGTTTTAAGGAGCTTACGAAAGGCAAGGAGGGTGGGGGCAATTCCAATCTCCGGGGGGAGTTGGTTCCAGAGGGCCGGGGCCGCCACAGAGAAGGCTCTTCCCCTGGGGCTCGCCAAACGACATTGTTTTGTTGACGGGACCCGGAGAAGGCCCACTCTGTGGGACCTAACCGGTCACTGGGATTCGTGCGGCAGAAGGCGGTCTCGTAGATACCCTGGTCCGGTGCCATGAAGGGCTTTATAGGTGATGACCAACACTTTGAATTGTGACCGGAAATTGATCGGCAACCAATGCAGACTGCGGAGTGTTGGTGTTACATGGGCATTTTTGGGAAAGCCCATGATTGCTCTCATAGCTGCATTCTGCACGATCTGAAGTTTCCGAACACTTTTCAAAGGTAGCCCCATGTAGAGAGCATTACAGTAATCGAGCCTCAAGGTGATGACTTTATTATTGTTGTTGTTGTTGTTGTTGTTGTTGTTGTTTCATCCTGGTCATAATTGCAAATGTTAACAGCCCTGCTTGTGCTGCTTGAGGAGGTAGCTGGGTTGGTTAATAACTATCAACTTAATAACTGTCATCCAGTCTCCAATCTTCCCTTCATGGGGAAGGTGGTCGAGAAGTTGGTGGCACACCAGCTCCAGTGGTCCTTGGAAGAAGCCGATTATCTAGGCCTCAACAGTCAGGATTCAGGCCCGGCTACAGCATGGAAACTGCTTTGGTCACGCTGATGGATGATCTCTGGCAGGCTCCGGACAGGTGCTTCTTGACATCTCAGCGGCTTTAGATACCATCGACCATGGTATCCTTCTGTGCCGGCTGGAGGGGTTGGGAGTGGGAGGCACTGTTCTGCAGTGGTTCTCCTCCTACCTCTCCGATCGGTCATAGTCAGTGTTAGTGGGGGGTCAGAGGTCGACTTCTAGGTCTCTCCCCTATGGGGTGCCTCATGGGTTGGTCCCCTCTTCCCTGCTATTTAATATCTACATGAAACCGCTGGGTGAGATCATCCAAGAGCATGGGTGAGGTATCATCAGTACCCTGATGATAACCAGCTGTACATCTCCACCCCATGTCCAGTCGGCGAAGCAGTGGAAGTGATGTACTGGAGCTTGGAGGCTGTTGGGGTCTGGATGGGTGTCAACAGGCTCAAACTCAACCATGGCAAGCTGTGGTGAGGAGGGCGTTGGCCCAGGTTTTTAGGTATTTGCGAAAGGCAAGGAGGGTGGAGGCAGTCCTGATCTTTGGGGGGAGTTGATTCCAGAGGGCTGGGGCCACCACAGAGAAGTCTCTTACTGGCATTGTTTTGTCAATGGGACCCGGAGAAGGCCAACTCTGTGGGAGCTAATCGGTCGCTGGGATTCATGCTGCAGAAGGCGGTCCCTAAGGTATTCTGGTCCGATGCCCTGAAGAACTTTATAGGTCATAACCAACTTTTGAATTGTGACCAGAAACCGATCGGCAACCAATGGAGACTACGGAGTGTTGATGTGACATGGGCATATCTAGGAAAGCCCATGATTGATCTCGCAGCTACTTTCTGCACGACCTGAAGTTTCCAAACACTCTTCAAATGTAGTCCCATGTAGAGAGTGTTACAGTAGTGATGAGGGCATGAGTGACTGTAAGCAGTGACTCCCGGTCCAGGTAGGGCAGCAACTGGTGCACCAGGCAAACCTGGGCAAAAGCCCCCTCGCCACAGCCAAAAGATGGTTCTCTAATGTTAGCTGTGGATTGAG
This sequence comes from Erythrolamprus reginae, assembly GCF_031021105.1. NCBI lineage: Eukaryota > Metazoa > Chordata > Lepidosauria > Squamata > Dipsadidae > Erythrolamprus > Erythrolamprus reginae. Next base: position 10,882,857 of record NC_091956.1, read on the forward strand.
TTGCGGACCCTCTCTGAGGGAGTCAGTAATTCTCCCCCCCCCCCAGGTAATGGATGGACGGATGGGATTGTCCTTGGGAGGCAAAACCCACAGCCACTCCATCTTGTCAGGTTTGAGTCTATGTCAGGGTTGAGTCTATGTATATGTCTTCTGTAAACTACTCAAGACCCACCTATACCGCCAGGCATGGGGGAGTTGAGACACCTTTCCCCCAGGCTCCTTGTAATTTATGTTTGGTATGTATGTGTTGTCTGGTTTTAATATGATAGGGTTTTAGTTATTTCTTTTAATATTAGATTTGTGCCATTATAATATTGTTTTTACCATTGTTGTGAGCCGCCCCGAGTCTTCGGAGAGGGGCGGCATACAAATCTAATAAATTGAATTGTATATGTATATGTATATGTATATGTATATGTATGTTATGAGAAGAATGATTAATGTATTTTGTGAATGACTAGGATTGTTACTGACTAAGATATTTGATAAATATAAATAATATTTATAGACTCAAGCTATCTGGTCTGGTTTTATGTAGTCCTACTCATATCTCTGGGTTATTAGTTGGATATCTTCTACTTCCATGTTTTCCTCTGTATGCCCTTTGTAACTTGGGAGTAGCACAGATTACTCCTTATCATCTAACAGAGTTGTAGTCCACAAGTCTTAAAGTTGGCAAGGTTGGAGACCTCTGATTCCCTAATCCCTTTGGAGCCTATAGTTCAGATATGGTACCAGTATTGCCCTGCTTGTTCATGGTTTATGGTGTTCCTTCGCTAATTACACATTAATTATAATCCTGTTGATTGTGGGTTTACTACTTGTTTAGGCCAAGATCAGCAAGTCATCTTTCTATAATTACATCCCCTCTGCACGGTTAAGAAACAAAATCAGGTTTAATTTTGGCATTAAGCGTCCACTGTCATAGCAACGGAAACTCTGTCATGTTTTCAAATAGTGTAGCTGTAACTATGTAATAACATGATTAAGTGGCAATGTACAGAAAAAGAGAAACCCCAGAAGTGGTTGCCCTACTTTTTTCTTAAAAGCCTCCAGTGGTGGAGCATCCACAAATTTGGATGCAAGTTGTTCCACTGGTTAATTGTCTTCACTGTTAGGAAATCCCTCCTTTTTTTTTTAAAATATACTTTATTAATTTATACAAAGAGGAATAAAACGGGGGGAAAGGGAAATGGGAATACAGAAAAAAGAAGGTAGGAAGGGAGTGGGGTAAACAGTGTTATTATATCACAGCTTATATATATTATTGTATATACATTTCAGATATTTGTCCATATGTAAGTATTTCGTATTGAGAGTTCTTGTTTAAATATCTTATAGCTGTAGTATTTGGTAACCCAACAATAATGTGGGAAAATAAACGATAAAAAGGGAGAAAAAAGAGAGAAAAAGAGAGAGAGAGAAAAGAAAGAGAAGAGAAATAGGAAAGTAAGAAATATTACCTGCAAACAAGCAGGCGTTTGAGTTGTGACGACTTAGATGAATTATATTGGTTGTTTTTGTTAGTGAAAGTTTATCGTAAGTTTATTTATTTATTTATTTAGATTTGTATGCCGCCCCTCTCCGCAGACTCGGGGCGGCTCACAGCATAACATAACAGTTTGTAACAAATCCAAATATAATTTAAACCATTTAAAAGAACCCCATTTTGTTAACAAGCATACACTCAAACATCCCATACATAAAATGTGCATGCCCGGGGGAGGTGTTTCAGTTCCCTCATGCCTGACGACAGAGGTGGGTTTTAAGAAGTTTACGGAAGGCAGGGAGAGTAGGGGCAGTTCTAATCTCTGGGGGGAGTTGGTTCCAGAGAGTCGGGGCCACCACAGAGAAGGCTCTTCCCCTGGGGCCCGCCAACCGACATTGTTTAGTTGACGGGACCCGGAGAAGGCCCACTCTGTGGGACCTAATCGGTCGCTGGGATTCGTGCAGTAGAAGGCGGTCTCGGAGATATTGTGATATTAGTACATTTCTAGTAGTTTTCAAATGGATTGAACTCAGATAGGGATTGAATTATTTTTGGTCCGTTTTTTTGGTTATACGTATCTTAATTTTAGTTTATGTTAAGCGACTTTGATTATTTTTCGGTTTGTCATCTTTAGAGTTGGAAATCCCTCCTTAATTTATTTATTTATTTATTACTTGGATTTGTATGCCGCCCCTCTCCGAAGACTCGGGGTGGCTCACAACATGTAAAAGACAAATCATAAGTAATCAACAATTTAAAATTTTAAAGATTTAAAAAACCCCACAAACTAACAGACTCACACACAAGCATACCATATATAAATTCAACGTGCCCAGGGGGGGGGGATATTTCAATTCCCCCATGCCTGACGGCAAAGGTGGGTTTTAAGAAGTTTGCGGAAGGCAGGAAGAGTAGGGGCAGTTCTAATCTCCAGGGGGAGTTGGTTCCAGAGGGCCGGTGCCGCCACAGAGAAGGCTCTTCCCCTGGGGCCCGCCAACCGACATTGCTTAGTTGACGGGACCCGGAGAAGGCCCACTCTGTGGGACCTAATTGGTCGCTGGGATTCGTGCGGCAGGAGGCGGTGACCAGATGTCCTGCTTTTGGCGGGACAGTCCCACTTTTTAGCAAATTGTCCCGCGGCATTTTTTTAAATTCCTGATTTTTTCAGGTGGCCAGTTTGCAGAAGTGTTCTTGCTCACTCCGGCTCTGCAGTGTCCCACCACCACACACACACAAAAAGTAGTCCGTCCCCCTGCCAATTACAAGTGGATTTGAGAACCAGGCAGTTTCAGAACCATACCCCCCCACCCATGAAGCAAAAAGCTCCCGGAACCGCTGCAGCCTTGATTCGCCCGTGGTAGGGGTGGGTGTGCCTTTCACATGCAACCTCAGGCTTTTCCTCATGCACAAACACCATGAATTAGTCGGGGAGCGGCGAGCAAGCAACTTTTCGAGCTACGGACTTGCTCATTCGCAGCCTAGTTGTGACAGTATTGGGAAGTTTGCAGAATGCAGCTGCACGAGCAAGCATGGGCTTTCCCAGGTATGCCCATGTTACACCAACACTCCGCAGTCTGCATTGGTTGCCGATCAGTTTCCGGTCACAATTCAAAGGGTTGGTTATGACCTATAAAGCCCTTCATGGCATCGGGCCAGAATATCTCTGAGACCGTCTTCTGCCGCACGCATCCTAGTGACCGGTTAGGTCCCACAGAGTTGGCCTTCTGTGCCCCATTGACAAAACAATGTCCAGGTTTCTGGTAAAAAAAAAAAAAAAAAAATAATAATAATAATAATAATAATAATAATAATAATAATAATAAAATAAAATAAAATAAAATAAAATAAAATAAAATAAAATAAAATAAAATAAAATAAAATAAAATAAAATAAAATAAAATAAAATAAAATAAAATAAAATAAAATAAAATAAAATAAAATAAAGTGAAATGTTCCAGAACTAAAACACCCCAATTTCAATAGAATTCAGTGAATAAAATACTGCTTGGGGAAAGAAAGAAAGCAAGCAAGCAAGGAAGGAAGGAAGGAAGGAAGGAAGGAAGGAAAGAAAGAAAGAAGAAAGAAAGAGAAAGAAAAAAAGAAAGAAGGAAAGAAAGAAAGAAAGAAAGAAAGAAAGAAAGAAAGAAAGAAAGAGAGTGAGTTGAAGCATAGATAACTAAAGTTTAAAAGATATAGAAACAACGTTTTAAATCGGGAGATGTCACCAAATGATGAAAATGCTTGGTTTTGGTTATAGACGGAGGGAATTTGTGTATACTAAAACAAAGATCATTTTATTTCCCATTGATGAGTATTTAAGAATTGAAAGCTCACTTTATCTTTCCCCATTTTCTTATAACAATGGGCCATAAAGTTGCTTCTGTAAATCGAGTGAGAAACAGGATTCTCAGACCCCCTCCGAAAAGCTCATTTTCACCTCCTAATTTGTCAACGTGAATCATTCTCATGAGTAGATTTCAGGGAAGCCATGAACCCAGGGATAAACTCCATTGGAGTAGAAAGAATTCAAGCATTGGAGTGTCACAGGGTGAATACTATGAGCAAACAATGTCCTTGCATTAAGGACACTTTCATGAAAGCTAGGGGACACAGATTGGATGTTGCCTTTCTTTCTCCGAGGACTTAGATCCAGGACACACAGCACACATCAATCTTGATTTTATTCAGACATTTGCTACCAGTTGTATTCAAGAATAGCTCCAGAGTCACACCACAGCTAGGGAGTTGGCTTTTTCTGTTGACAAGTAAAAAGTCACTTATAAACAGAACATCTTGCCTACTATATTGTGGAACACAGAAAACAAACCATCTCTCTCTCTCCTTTCTCTCTGTAACTTTATATATCTCTCTCTCTCTGTGTCTCTCTCTCTGTCTCTGTCTCTCTGTCTCTCTCTTTCTCTCTGTCTCTGTCTCTGTCACTCTCTTTCTCTGTGTCTCTCTGTGTCTTTCTTTCTTTCTCTCTCTCTCTCTCCTTTGGAGTTTAAATTTCTAGGTATTTTCCACTTTTTCTTAATCAATATCTTAAGTCATTAAGGTCTTGAGAGTCGAAGACAAGGTTTCTGACTTATATTTATAACATATTTACCAGTATATATATATCAGAGAGAGGGGGGAGAGAGAAAGAGAGAGAGAGGGAGAGAAAGAAATAGAAGGAGAGGGGGGAAGGAAGAGAGAGGGAGAAAGAGAGAGGGGGAAGAGAGAAAGAAAGAGAGAGGGAGGGAGGGAGGGGGATAGAGAGGGACAGGGAGAAAGAAAGAAAGAAAGAAAGAAAGAGAAAGAAAGAAAGAGAGAGAGAGAAAGAAAGAAAGAAAGAGAGAGAGAGAGAGAGAGAAAGAGAAGAAAGAATGAAAGAGAAAGAGAGAGAGAAAGAAAGAGAAATAAAGAAAGAGAGAGAAAGAAAGAAAGAGAAAGAAAGAGATAGAAAGAAAGAAAGAAAAAGAAAGAGAGAGAGAGAAAGAAAGAAAAGGGTGGGAGGGGGGAGAGAGAAGGAGAAAGAGAGAGATTTGAAAGCTCTGTCTTCTCTCAGTTGCCATATAAGTTACCACTTAATGGATTTACTTCCAATGTATGTGCACTGCAATCTAATACAGAGCTTCTCTGCCAGCTGACAAGGACTCTAAACATTCAACCAACTGCTCTCCATTTTTTTCTATCTTTTTCCAATAAATATTTCATGCCTCTTGCCCTTCAAGTCCCGACCCTTTGATGTCCCAGGAGCCCCCAAACAGATTCTTCCCTCCATTCTCTACGGTTGAAGAAAACTCTGACCTGACAGCATTCGAATTAAGTACACCATGTACTTGATCCAAACTATGAATGGAGAATCCTTTTCTTAAAAAATCAACCATCATGTTAAACATTGAGGGAAAATCCATCATTGCATTACCATATTTTTCGGTGTATAAGACGCACCTTTTTCCTCCTTAAAAGAGGCTGATAATTTGGGTGCGTCTTATACTTCAAATGTAGCTTTTTTTTCCCCCAGCCCTAACTAGCTGCTAATGAGGTTCCCAAGCTCTTTCATTGTTACTCTCTGCAAAGAAGAACGTTTTCCAAGCCCTCAGTCTTTGCAGGATTTTTTCCATTGCTCTACTTGCTCCCAATGTTTCTTTCCAGGTGTTAATGATGTTCCCAGCTCTTACCTTGCAGGCTCTTTCATTGTTACTCTCTGCAAAGAATGTTTTCCAAGCCCCAAGTCTTTGCAGGGTTTTTTCCATTGCTCTACTTGCTCCCAATGTTTCTTTCCAGGTGTTAACGATGTTCCCAGCTCTTACCGGCTTGCAAGCTCTTTCATTGTTACTCTCTGCAAAGAATGTTTTCCAAGCCCCAAGTCTTTGCAGGGTTTTTTCCATTGCTCTACTTGCCCCCAATGTTTCTTTCCAGGTGTTAACGATATTCCCAGCTCTTACCGGCTTGCAAGCTCTTTCATTGTTACTCTCTGCAAAGAATGTTTTCCAAGCCCCAAGTCTTTGCAGGGTTTTTTCCATTGCTCTACTTGCCCCCAATGTTTCTTTCCAGGTGTTAACGATATTCCCAGCTCTTACCGGCTTGCAAGCTCTTTCATTGTTACTCTCTGCAAAGAATGTTTTCCAAGCCCCAAGTCTTTGCAGGGTTTTTTCCATTGCTCTACTTGCTTCCAATGTTTCTTTCCAGGTGTTGACGATGTTCCCCGCTCTTACCAGCTTGCAAACTCTTTCATTGTTACTCTCTGCAAAGAATGTTTTCCAAGCCCTCAGTCTTTGCAGGATTTTTCCATTGCTATACTTGCTCCCAATGTTTCTTTCCAGGTGTTAACAATGTTCCCAGCTCTTACCAGCTTACAGGCTCTTTCATTGTTACTCTCTGCAAATAATGTTTTCCAAGCCCCAAGTCTTTGCAGGGTTTTTTCCATTGCTCTATTTGCTCCCAATGTTTCTTTCCAGGTGTTAATGATGTTCCCAGCTCTTACCTTGCAGGCTCTTTCATTGTTACTCTCTGCAAAGAATGTTTTCCAAGCCCCAAGTCTTTGCAGGGTTTTTTCCATTGCTCTACTTGCTCCCAATGTTTCTTTCCAGGTGTTAACGATGTTCCCAGCTCTTACCGGCTTGCAAGCTCTTTCATTGTTACTCTCTGCAAAGAATGTTTTCCAAGCCCCAAGTCTTTGCAGGGTTTTTTCCATTGCTCTACTTGCCCCCAATGTTTCTTTCCAGGTGTTAACGATATTCCCAGCTCTTACCGGCTTGCAAGCTCTTTCATTGTTACTCTCTGCAAAGAATGTTTTCCAAGCCCCAAGTCTTTGCAGGGTTTTTTCCATTGCTCTACTTGCTCCCAATGTTTCTTTTCAGGTGTTGACGATGTTCCCCGCTCTTACCAGCTTGCAAACTCTTTCATTGTTACTCTCTGCAAAGAATGTTTTCCAAGCCCTCAGTCTTTGCAGGATTTTTCCATTGCTATACTTGCTCCCAATGTTTCTTTCCAGGTGTTAACGATGTTCCCAGCTCTTACCAGCTTGCAGGCTCTTTCATTGTTACTCTCTGCAAATAATGTTTTCCAAGCCCCAAGTCTTTGCAGGGTTTTTTCCATTGCTCTATTTGCTCCCAATGTTTCTTTCCAGGTGCTAATGATGTTTCCGGCTCTTACTGGCTTGTAAGGTCTTTTATTGTTACTCTCTCTGAGTAAAGTTTTTTTAAAGCCGTAACCAAGGGATAAAAGAATGTGCTGGCTAAGGATACTAGCTCCCCAAAAACTAAGGTGCATCTTATACTCTGAAAAATACAGTAACTTACTTCAAGGTTATTTTCTAGAGCTCTTTCTGTTATTCCTTTCAAAATAATCATCTCCTCTCCCCAAAATTGTCTTATTTGTGTTGACAGGCTTATCTATGTAATATATGATCTGAACTTCTTACTCTGGAACAGAAATAACGACAATAATAAATTAGTTCAAAACACTACTAACCGCCACTGCTAAATTCATTAATATACTTCTTGACTTTCTCTGGCTCCAGCTGACACAGAAATAATGTCTCTTTATCAGAAAAGCAGAACTCGTACAGAAAAACCAGAAAGAAGCCTAATTTAGCATTAAAGATCAATTAAGAGATAAAAGCTGAAGCTGGAACATATACACACATACCCCCTGTAGTAATTAGAGGGAATCAGGTTTGGTTGGTCCTCTCTTAGAAGAAATTGTCAAGTAAAAATGAAGAAGGAGGGAGAACAAAGGGTTCCAAACATTGGAATACAAATGTTTGGATATGTTTTTTTTAACACAATAATTTTGAACTGCTGAATTTTTTTAAAGCTGAGTTTGAATGACGGATGTGGAAACGTGTATTGAGTTGGCCTAATAAGTTAGAATAAAATCTCTCCCTCCCTCCCCCCCTCTCTTTCTCTCTTTCCTTTCTGCCTCCCTCCTTCCGCCCCTCTGTTTTACAGCCATCACGGTAGGTCAAGGACAGTGATGGTGAACCTATGGGCCAGATTCCTAAGAGGTCAGTAAGGGGCGAGTACAAGTGCACTAGAGTGCCTTCCGTCCCCTGTCCTATTGCTTTCCTATATCTCCTACACCTTTCTTCTATTCCTATATTTCTTCTTCTATTCTTTCATTGATATGTTCTATTACTATACCTTCTTTTCTATTCTTTCTTAGATATATTTTACTATGCGTATCTCCTCTATAACCTTCATCATGTATTTTATTATGTATATATAGATATATACCCACTAAAACCCTCATTGTGTATTGGACAAAATAAATAATTAAAAAAAAGTATAATCAACAAGTTGTCTGAATTCCTCCTCCTACTTGACACCAACATATTTGACATAATCTTTGTTTGTGAAACATGGCTGAATCCTTCCTATCCTGACTCCATCATCATACAAAGTAACTACCTGGTTTTCTGGTCGGACCGTGAATCCCGCAGAGGAGGTGGTGCAGCTATATTCTATAAAAGCTCACTCAATCTAAAAAACATTCAAGTTGCACATGATCTTATCCTTCCTGAAACCTTAATTTGTAATCTTTCCCTCAACACTGCACTCTGCTTTCTACTTTGCTACAGAGCTCCAAACTACGACATTACTCATGCAACAAAATTAACCTCCCTACTAACATGGGGCACTATCCTGCCCCTATCCCATTATCTTCCTTGGTGACCTCAACCTACCACACATCAACTGGACACTAAATGAATGCTCCACCGAGCCTATACATACCGCCCCTTATAACGCCGTCACCAGCCTGGGACTGGAACAATTAGTATCAAACAATACCAGACTCAACAACTGTTTCGACCTCATATTCTGTAACAGCAAAAGTGCTATCTTTGTACTGCAAAGAAAAGAACCCTTCTCCAACAGCGACCATAGTATGATCAACTTCAACCTCAACCTACACCATCCTAACACTCACCAGAATAACATGACACCTAAGTACAATTTTAGAAAAGCCAACTATGAACTCATAGATGCCAATCTCTCTCAATATACACTGTTCTGGTAGTGGAAATGGAGCACGTAGTGTAGCTCCCTTATCGCCGGGCGTGTATGTGTACCATGCATATGCAACTGGGGTGATCCCCATAAAAATTACCGGTTTTTTTGTGCGGAAGCAAAGAAATTGGCATTTTTTGCCCAAGTCTCGCTGCCGGAAGGATGTCTGCTTGACATTTCACACATGTGCAGCAGCCGAATCTTGCTGCAGCACCAAAAGCGGCAGCTGGGGCCAACAGCAACAGCGCCCTGCCTGAGCTCCAGCTACGTGGCCTTCTCTGTTCCCTCCCGGGCCTCAGGCATCTCTCGGGGTGACGATGGCCCTCCAAGCCAGTTGTGGCCTTTGGGAGCAGCAGCGCTGTGCTTCCAAAGGCCATGGCTGGCTTAGGGTGCCATCGCCGTGCCGAGAGATGCCTACGGTGTGGGAGATAACAGAGCAGGCTGTGCAACTGGAGCTCGGGGCTGCCTGGTCTCCTCCTTCTCCTCGCGTGGCATGCCATCTTCTCGGCCTTGTGGAGAAGTGCAAAGCACCAGAGCAAAAAGTAAGGCAGTTGACAAGTGGCAGAGCACTCGGGCCACTCACGATGGAGCCACCGCTCGTGGCAGGGCAGGCGGCGGGCAGGAGGCAGGGGGAACTTCCACGCATTCGCAGAAGCAAAAAAAGCCAGAAATTGCATGTCCTCATACAAGATTGGGTTTCTGCACATGCACAGAAGAGGAATCCTGTGCTGTGTTTGTGCACAGGCGCCCACGTTCTCCCAGTCCATTCCAGTGGCACTAGAAATGGTGGCCCACCGCTGCACGCGGAGGTATATCAGTGGCAGTGAAGGGATGCTCGTCTTTGGCACTACTGGTGCGCTCTACGAGGCCGTTGCGGGCATGCACAGCAAGCAAATCTCAAGGAGTGTGCATAAACACACTCTTGTGCCTACTGTCCTTGTCTTACTGTCGTATTGACTTCAGAGGAGAATCAGAACTGCAGAAAAAACAATTGCTGCCAACCTGCCTTCCATTGAGGACCTGTATACTGCACGAGTCAAAAAGAGGGCGGGGAAAATATTTACTGACCCCTCACATCCTGCACACAAATTGTTTCAACTCCTACCCTCAAAACGTTGCTACAGAGCACTGCACACCAAGACAACTAGACACAAGAACAGTTTTTTTCCGAACGCCATCACTCTACTAAACAAATAATTCCCTCAACACTGTCAGACTTTCTACTAAATCTGCACTTCTATTCTACTAGTTTTTCTCATCATTCCTTTCACCCATTTCCTCCCACGTTGACTGTATGACTGTAACTTGTTGCTTATATCCTAAGATTTTTATTAATATTGCTTCTTCATTGCTTATTTGACCCCTATGACAATCATTAAGTGTTGTACCACATGATTCTTGACAAATGTATATTTTATTTTATGTACGCTGAGAGCATATGCACCAAGACAAATTCCTTGTGTGTCCAATCACACTTGGCCAATAAAAAAAATTCTATTCTATTTACTTACTGTAGCTACTTTTGTTTATGTTCATGTTTATGTTCATACCAATACCTGCTATCTTGCACATTGTTTTGACAAACTATTATTATTATTGTTGCTGTTGTTGTTGTTATTATTTATTAGATTTGTATGCCGCCCCTCTCTGAAGACTAGAAAACAAACTAACTAACTGTTCTGTCTGGGTCCCCCCAGACGCCAACACCAACCAAAAAGAGTATCCAGACACACTGATAAAAAGCAAAGGCAGTTTATATACTGGAAAGCAAACACAGGTAACAAAAACTGTTCTTACAGACAGGAACACGATGAAGCTTCACAGAGGTTTCACGAAGGCCAAGCAATAAAACAGGATTCTTGCTGGCAAAAACAACACTGGAGATAATAAAACCCACGCCTCCCCCAAGTCTTTCAGCCTTCTAGGCCACAAGCCAAGATCAGAGACTCCAAGAATCGAAGCAAGGTCACAGGACTCCCAGTTGATAACTCTCCACAAGACTGTAAGGGCGGGCCTGCCTTTTCAACCCTGCTGAGGAGAACCACACCCAAACCCAGCTGTTGCCAATTCAGGGATGGAAATATCTTTCTAATTGGCCCCTTCTTTGAGCTGCACGTCTCTGCCTCATGTCTATTATAGCATGTGCGTATTCATCCAAAGAATCCAGGCTACTAGCTGGGGAGAGCCCCCCCCCCCCCGGGGGTCTCAGGCTGCTCTCCCTCCTCCTCTTCCTGACATTCCTCTCCCCCGTCTGCCTGGTCCTCCCCCTCCTGTTCACTGTCCTCCTCCTCTGGGCATGGATCCGGCAGAGCTCCAGCAGGTCCCTGAGGAGCCTCAGGCTGAATCACAACACTAACTAACTAACTAACTAACTAACTAACTAACTAACTAACTAACTAACTCATGCAGGCCAGCGTTTCTGTCAAGATAGCAAAAGGTGGGTGAGATCTATTACACAAACAGGGACTATGGTTGGGGAACATTGACAAAATACACAGGTGGTCATCTTACGTCAATTTCTTCTCCCTCGCTCCTTCCATCCCATTATTACTGCCTTCTCTCTGATTTCTTTTTCTATTTTCCTAATTCTTTTTTAAAAAGAATAAGGAAAATGGAAGGGCTCCAATGCAATAAAACATTAGAACTGATGGGTTGGTTTCCTGTCAAAAATAATTAAATTCACTTGCCATTGCTTTTCTTCCCCCACTGCATGGAAGATTATCTATTGAGGTCAAAGAAAATGTTTTAGGGAATTAAGGAGGCTGCAGTGACTTTGGCTAGAAGAAGACCATAACAGGAAATTGCCCTTGTGTTCCCAAAAAGTAATTATCTCTCCCTGCGAAATATTCTTCTGCTTAGTTTTCCTCTGCGATGGTCTCTGTGCACAAATCTTGCACAAAGTTTCGAAGAAACGTGGAACTATAATAAGCAGAATCAGTACCTTTGGTCTCTTTGACTCCCAACATATAATGAGAAGGTCACTGACATTATTGTTAAATAAAATGAATTATCTGGCTGGTATGGTTGACGAGACAAATTATCTAAGAGGTTACTCCAGGCCAGCAACTCTGCCTTTTAAGGTAAAGGTGTGTGTTAAGGAGTGTGCAGAGTGATCTCTGAGTTGTCAAAGATACACATACACAGAAGAAATGTGGAGTTGTAGCAGATATCCAGCTAATAGCTGTGGGATACCACAGGGTTCAGTCCTGGGCCCTGTGCTCTTCAACGTTTTCATCAACGACTTGGACGAGGGAATAGAAGGGCAACTGATCAAATTCGCAGATGACACCAAGCTGATGGGGGTAGCCAATACCCTAGAAGACAGGCTCAAATTACAGAAAGACCTGGACAGACTAACACAGTGGGCCCACACCAACAAAATGATGTTTAACATCGACAAGAGCAAAGTCCTTCACCTAGGCAGAAAAAACCCTGGACACACATACAACCTGGGAGAAACCCCTCTTAGCAGTAGCGACTGCGAAAGAGACGTCGGAGTCTTGGTGGACAATCAACTAAACATGAGCCAACAATGTGCAGCAGCAGCTAAAAAAGCCAACATAATCCTAAGCTGCATCAACAGGGGAATACACTCCAAGACCAGGGAAGTCTTAATACCACTCTACTACACCCTGGTCCGACCACACCTGGAGTACTGTATTCAGTTCTGGTCACCATACTTCAAAAGAGACATTGAAACTCTGGAGAAGGTGCAAAGAAGAGCAACCAAAATGATTAAGGGATTGGAAACCAAGACTTACAAAGAGAGACTGAGGGAACTGGGCATGGATAGCCTAGAGAAAAAGAGGGCCAGAGCGGACATGATAGCAGTCTACAAGTATATGAGGGGATGTCACAGAGAGGAAGGGATCACTTTATTCTTCAGGGCACCAGAGGGCCGGACGAGGAACAACGGCTGGAAGCTGACCAAGGAGAGATTCAACATGGAGATAAGGAGGAACTTCCTGATGGTCAGAGCGATCAACCAGTGGAAGAACCTACCAGCGGACGTTGTGAACTCCAACACTCTGGACAATTTTAAGAGAAGATTGAACTGCCACTTGACTGGTGTACTATAGGGTTCCTGCTTGGGCAGGGGGTTGAACTTGATGACCTTCATGGTCCCTTCCAACTCTAACAATCAATCAATCAATCAATCAACAAACAAACAAACAAACAAACAAACAATAAATAAATAAATAAATAGCCCAGAGATACGAATAATGGTACAAGTCAGATATATTAAGTGTATAAAATATTATTTACTTTGGCAAATATCTTAATCAAGAACAGTCCTAGTCACACACAGTTAAATCAGTCAATACATATACAAAACTGTAAGTCTTACTTGTTCAGCTTACAAATACATAAACCAGCATTTGAACACACAGTTTCTACTACAGCAGTCACAGGGAACATAATAGAGGGCTGGGCAGACGGCACAGGGAACTTACCCAATTTTCGCTGTTTTTAGCTTCTTTGCTCTCTGCAGAGAGAGAGAATCATGCTTCTGGCTCCCTCTTATGGCCATTTGTAGCACTAACACTTAAAGCAATAGTGTCTCAATACATTTAAGCATGCATTGTTGGTTTGTTTTATATATTGCCAGTGAAGGGCTACTAAAATTTTACTAGCACACTGTGGGCGTGGCTTATGCAGGACGCTCTGCATTTTCTTTCAACATCTTGGGTGCTCTGAGGTAGAGCTCCATTTTTGCTAACCCACTGCATTCCCCCTGATCATGAAGTAGCCCACCCCTGTATATTGCCAAACCCAGACATTAATACAATCAAGAGAGTCCAGCGATATTTCACAAGAAGAGTCCTTCACTCCTCCGCTCGCAACAAAATATCTTATTCCACCAAACCTGAAATACTGCAATTAGACCATTTACAACTATGTCGCCTCCGATCTGATCTACACATAGTTCATAAAATCTTATACCGAAATGTCCTTCCTGTTAAGGACTACTTCACTATCAACTGCAGCAATATACAAGCAAGTAGAGTTGGCCTTCTCCTGGTCCCGTCGACTAAACAATGTCGTCTGGCGGGACCCAGGGGAAGAGCCTTCTCTGTGGCGGCTCCGACCCTCTGGAATCAGCTCCCTCCAGAGATTAGAACTCCCCCTACCCTCCTTGCCTTTCGTAAACTCCTCAAAACCCACCTCTGTCATCAAGCATGGGGGAACTGAGACATCTCCCCCTGCCTATGTAGTTTTAGTGCATGATATGACTGTATGTATGTTTTTTATATTGGAGTTCCTTATTTTTAGATTTTTTAAAATGTAAATTGCTATTTTAGATTTAAAATTATTAGATTTGTCAATACATATTGTTCTTTATCACTGTTGTGAGCCGCCCCGAGTCTACGGAGAGGGGCAGCATACAAAGCTAATAAATAATAATAATAATAATAATAATAATAATAATAATAATAATAATAATAGATTCAAACTCAATGTAAACTCGACTGCAGAAAATACGACTTCAGCAACAGAGTGGTCAATGCCTGGAATGTCCTACCTGACTCTGTGGTTCCTTCCCCAAACCCCAAAATCTTCAACCTTAGATTGTCTACAGTCGACCTCTCCCCATTTCTAACAGGTGCACCTCTGTGCCTACCATCCCTGTCCTACTGTCCTATTGTCCTCTTTTATTGTTAAAAGATAACATCGTTTAAGATAATTTTATTTATTTATTTATTATTTGGATTTGTATGCCGCCCCTCTCCGAAGACTCATGTTAAATTGTCCTCTCTTTTTTTACTTATGTTATATTTATAAGAACTACTACTGTCCTATACATGCTTGACAAGCAAACAAACAAACAGACAAACTTGCATAACCCTAAATGACTACTTGACCCTAAATGACATAAACCCTAACTGACTACTTCAGCTTCAACCACAACAACACAAGAGCACACAACAGATTTAAACTTAATATTAACCGCTCCAAACTTGACTTTAAAAAATATGACTTCAGTAACCGAGTTGTCGAAGCGTGGAACTCATTACCGGACTCCATAGTGTCATCCCCAAACCCCCAACACTTTACCCTTAGATTATCTACGGTTGACCTATCCAGATTCCTAAGAGGTCAGTAAGGGGCGAGTACAAGTGCACTAGAGAGCCTTCCGTCCCCTGTCCTTTTGCTCTCCTATATCTCCTATACCTTTCTTCTATTCCTATATCTCTTCTTCTATTGTTTCATTGATATGTTCTATTATTATACCTTCTTTTCTATTCTTTCTTAGATATATTTTACTACGAGTATCTCCTCTATAACCTTCATCATGTATTTTACTATGTGTATATAGATATATACCCACTAAAACCCTCATTGTGTATTGGAAAAAATAAATAATAAATAAAATAAAAATAAATGTCATTTTGTTTAATTTAACTGTTTCATATTTTTTATGTTCCTTTCCTTTGATTCTTCGCTTTACATATAACATGAATTTAATAGTCTTTCAATGTACACCACATTACTTGCAATATATCTCTGTTTATTATTCTTAACAGGTCAGTAGAGGGTTTTTTTTCCCTTCATGCAGAAAAGCATAATATTCTTGATCTGCTCAGGTTTTACTCAGCAGCGTTCTTTTTGCATTCATTTTACTAAGCTTTCCTTTAGCTTTTCTTTCTTTTTTGGAAGTTCAAAAGGGAAAAAAACGAACGAGAAAACTAAAAAAAGGCTTTCATCTTTTCAGCTGTTCTATATTTCCTTCTGGGCATTGTTCCTCTTGGGACAAAGACTTTATTTTTACAATGATCAAAATGTCTGCACGGCCAAGAACTTTCAAACTTGTATTAATTTGAAATGTTCCTATATCTTGAAACATCAAGATAACAAATGAAAACAGAAGAAAGAAAGAAGAACTGGATTGTTCTTGTAAAACTTTCACCCCTGGCTCAGTAAAGAATAAACGTCCCTAATTGGAAATCAGAAGATTTATCCCCAAGGAGACCCAAGACAAATAGACAGTAAATATGTGCTCACTCGGAAAGCAAATTCTGTGCTTAACAACTCTGCTGTAAAATATTTGCACCAGTTTAGCTGAGGTCTTTTAAGGAGTATGCAGAGTGATCCCTGAGTTATCAAGGATGCACATTTACAAAAGGCAACATGGAATCCTAGCAGATATCCAGCAGATAGTGTCCTGTCGAGTTCTCTGGTAGAATCCTCCCAAAAATGCACAGATACAATTTCCGACACACACACGTTTGAAAATTCAAAACAATGTTCTTTATAATGAAAATTCCCTTAAACTAAGCCCTCTTTTGGTATAGCAAAGAGCACCCGTCTCCAAACAAACTGGTAATTTGTACAAGTCCCTTATCAGTTCTGTGATACTTAGCTTGCAGCTGTGAGGCAATTCACAGTCCTTCTTCTTCCACAAAGTGAACCACACTTTGCTCTGGTTTAGTTTCAAAGTGTGGAAAAATCACCACACAAAAGGTCAAAGTCAGTAAAGCAGTCACGAAACACAACAATCAGATAATCCTCCACAATGGCCAAACCCACAGGCTGTTATTTGTAGCAGCCTCACTAATTACCACAGCCCCACCCAACCACAGGCGGCCTCATTTTCTTTGATAATAATCTCTCAGTTGTTGTTGCCTATGCATCGCTCTCCGCATGCGTGGCTGTATCATTAACTCTTGTTCTGAATCCAAGGAGGAGCTAGATAATTGATCTCCTTCTGAGCTGTCTGCCACACTCTCCTCCTCCCTGTCACTCATGTCTTCTTGGTCAGAGGAGCCTTCATCAGCAGATTCCATGGGGGGGGGGGGCAAAATAGGCCTGCAGCATGTGGATGTCTCCCCCACATCCACAGTCCTTGGGGCAGGAGCAGGGCCAGAGCTAACCACAACACAAACCGGATACATTAAAGCGTATAAAATGGTATTTACTTTAGCAAATATCATAGTCAAGTTAAACAGTCCACTCATACACAGTCAAATCAGTCAATAACTCTCAATACATTAAAAATACTACTTACTTGTAGAGCTTACAAATACATAAACCATCAGCAATCACGCAGTTCTTACTACAGCAGTTCTAATGAATCAGCAATACCCAACAGAGAAATAACAGAGGCAGAGAGAGATAATCACACTTCTGGCTCCTTCTAGTGGCCATCTCCAACACTAACTCTTCAAGCTATAGTGCTTCAATACATACAGGCATTCATTGTTAGCTTGGTTATATATTGCCAAAGCCAAACTGTTATGTACATAGTACTAAAGGTCTCATGCTGAGATCAGAATACAGTAACAGAGCTGGATGGGACCTTGGCGGTCTTCTAGTCTAACCCTAGTCTCAAACGGGAGGCCCTATGCCATTCTGAATAAATGGCTGTCTAACGTCTCCTTGAAAACCGGTGTTGGAGCACCCACAACTTCTGGAGGCAAGTTGTTCCACTGATGAATTGTTCCCATTTTTAGGAAATTCCTCCTTAGTCTTTGGTGGCTTCTCTCCTTGCTTAGTTTTCATCCGTTGCTTGCTTGCTTGCTTGCTTGCTTGCTTGCTTGCTTGCTTGCTTGCTTGCTTGCTTGCTTGCTTGCTTATATTTTATTTTATTTTATTTTATTTATTTTATTTATTTTATTTATTTTATTTATTTTATTTATTTTATTTATTTTATTTATTTTATTTATTTTATTTATTTTATTTATTTTATTTATTTTATTTATTTTATTTATTTTATTTATTTTATTTATTTTATTTATTTTATTTATTTTATTTATTTTATTTATTTATTTTGTCCAATACACAATGAGGGTTTTAGTAGGTATATATCTATATACACATAGTAAAATGCATGATGAAGGTTATAGAGGAGATACTCATAGTAAAATATATCTAAGAAATAATAGAAAAGAAGGTGTAGTAATAGAACATGTCAATGAAAGAATAGAAGAAGAGATATAGGAATAGAAGAAAGGTATAGGAGATATAGGAGAGCAATAGGACAGGGGACGGAAGGCACTCTAGTGCACTTGTACTCGCCCCTTACTGACCTCTTAGGAATCTGGATAGGTCAACCGTAGATAATCTAAGAGTAAAGTGTTGGGGGTTTGGGGATGACACTATGGAGTCCGGTAATGAGTTCCACGCTTCGACAACTCGGTTACTGAAGTCATCTTTTTTACAGTCAAGTTTGGAGCGGTTAGTATTAAGTTTAAATCTGTTGTGTGCTCTTGTGTTGTTGTGGTTCTTGTCCTACCTTCAGGGGCTTTGGAGAATAGGTTGATTCCCTCTTCTTTGTGGTAGCCCCCTAAATATTGGAAGATGGCTATCATATCCCCTCAGTGCTTCTTTTCACTAGAGCAGATATACTCAATTCCTGCAACCTTCATATGTTTCACCCTCCAGCCCCCTAATCATCTTTGTTGCTCTTCTTCGCTCAGATGTATTTAGGCCTCCTATTGCTTGTATGTTTTCAAAGGTTTTAGCCCACAGTCAGTCAGATATAATTACCAAACAAGGGCAGCATGGATACCTAGTTTTATGGCTAGTACGTAATAATATCCAGATAAGCAAAAAATAAAATAAAAAAAAGTCTTGGTTATTTCAATGTCAACTCTCCTTTTGCTGTAGATAGCTTAAAGTATCTACTGCAAACTCTCGCCTTACTTTAAGAGGGTGAAATATTTTCTCTTACTTTGTGAGTTAGGGGCCAGTTACACAATGGAGCATTGTAACAGCTTTAATATTTCAGCAATGCTTTAATATTTCATCACTTAAGTGGACAATAAAATGGAAGTTTTGCTATATAAAGAAGAACCATAATGGAAAGTAATGGGGTTATATAACAGAAACTGGACAATACAGAAATAAGGTCGCTTCTCCAACTCTCTTTGAATGGAGATTTGCTAGTATTGGTTGGAATTCAAGAAGATCCCAGATAGAGTGTCCTTCACCAACCCAGAGCCTTAGTGGCTGGTCCCTGGAGCTACAGAGGAAGATTAAAATTTTGTCATTTGAAATTTTTATAACACCTGTCTCTCCTTACCCACTAAAAACTACTTCTTCTTCTTCTTCTTCTTCTTCTTCTTCTTCTTCTTCTTCTTCTTCTTCTTCTTCTTCTTCTTCTTCTTCTTCTTCTCCCCTCCTGCTCTTCTTCTACCTTCTTCCATCTTCCTCTTCCTCTTCTTCTTCTTCTTCTTCTTGTCCTTCTAATTCTTCTTCCTCTTCTTCTTTCTTCAGTTCTCCTCCTCCTCCATCATAATCTTCTCCTTCTTCTCCTTCTCCTTCTCTTTCTCCTTCTCCTCCTCCTCCTCCTCCTTCTGGATTGTGAGATGTTTGAAACACATGAGATGTTTGAAACACAACTTAGTGTAGGCAACTTTCCCTGTTCCCCAGTGGAGAGTGAAAAAGTAACACACTTGGACATAATCCAAGGAGCCATGTCCTCCAAGATTCTTGTCTCCTGTTTGTAACTGAGCAATAACTTTCATGAAGAGTTATAATAAGCCAAGGTAATAGACAAGAAACCACCATGCCTTAATTAAGATATGGTGGGTATTAAACAAGTGATGGTATTCAAGGCATGTCTTTGACACACAAACACAGCAATTGGCTTCCCCATGAGAACCAGAAGAGAGAACCACAATTTAATTTCATTAATTTAATTTGTCAAACTTTTAAGCCATCCAACTCCATGCGGACTCTTGTGTGAAGACACACACAAGCTGTTCTTTTTCCCCACCTCTTGAAAGATGGAAAAAGTTGCTATTGAGATTTTTTTTGTGTGTTTTTTTTTAAAGGAATCGAAGAGCAGGAGCACTCTTTTGAAATTAGCTTCAGATCTGCCTGTTCCAAACTGTCAGGTTGTGACGAGAACTGAGATGATTTATTTCCAGCTTAGCTGGGATGCCCTTGAAATCACTGCATTGTTAGGTTGTGTGTGTGTGTGTTTTAAAACCATCGGGAGCTCGCACAGGGAGCAAACAGGGGCTTGGCAGGGGAGAAGGCCAAGAGGGAATCTGCAGCTGTTCATTCCTGGTGGGGCAGGAAAGGAACAAGTTGTAGGGCATGAAGGGCATGTAGGTATGAGTTGTTATTGGTAGGGTAGAGGACAGCGCATCGGTAGCGCATGGTGCACTGTGCATGCAGCTTCAGTTCTCTTGCATGCACATACATGTCCCAGCATTTTTTGCTTTGTGTGCCTGCGCAGAAGCAGAGGGGACGCACGCATGCGTGAGACTTTGGCAATTTTCTGTATATTTTTGTCTGCCTGTGTATGTGTTGTGGTTGGCTCTGGGCCAGCTCCTGCAGCTGGGAATTTTGATGTAGATTCATGGGAATCATCAGTTTATCAGAGACCTGTTTTGTTGCCAGAGGAATTGGCCAGTGAAGCTGGCTCACAGTCAGAGGCAGACAGTGGGAGAGAGGAGACAGATAGGGAGATGGGTGCAGCCAGCCCACCAGTCAGTGCTTCAATTAGTGAGTCATCAGAATCAGAGGAGGACCCACTTGCGGATTCCCCTGTGCGCAGGCTTGTGGCATGAAGGGAACAGTTGTGCAGGCGTCTCAGAAGATAAGAGAGTACACCTGTTCAAGGGGTAATTATGTTAATGAGTTTGTGATAAATATGGGCGCTGGGAAGCGTGGGCTGTGGGTGTTTATCCATTTGGGAAAGAGAGAATTCTGAAAGAAGATTGCTACAGTGTGGAGAGCTCGTTGTATTCAAGGACTTTAGTGAACTTTGGATATTTCAATATCAAAGAATTTTTGAGGACTTTTGGCGTGTGTGGCTGTATGGATTTACAGTTGTCTTATCTACTCCTTTGTTTTGGCATGCTTCCGCATCAAAGGACTTTCAGGTGAGAGTAATTTGACTCCTCTCAGAGCCTGTGTTTCAAGACTGTTTATAAGCTTGATTTATTCCTTCTAACTTTGTGTGTTTGAAACTTATTCCGAACTCACTGGGGGCTAATTGCCAATAGCCCGGCATAACAGTATGAATGTACACATAGGGCATATATATATATAGATAGAATTAAATAGTATATTTTGGATGTTCAGTAATAGTAAGGGAAATTGCACCTCTTGGAGGTGAGGAGAGGCCAGGCACCCTATCCATGACAGTCACATGACATTAAGCCACCCCTGGTCACATGATCACCAAGCCACTCCCACCTGGTCACATGGCTGGCAAGCCACACCCACAAAATAAGCCACACCTACAGTGTGGTAGTAACAAATTTTGCAGCCCTTCATTGCCTGGATATCATTATTCCAGTACTACCTTCAAAAAGACCTTGAACTATGTACTACTACCCTTCAAAAAGACCTTAAACTATGTATCAGAATGGTCAAACAAGGTGGCAACTTCAACTCTCAATCAACTAAGAAAAGGGGGAAAAAGTGATGTTTAAATATCTCATAGGGCTTTATGTGGATGTTCTTTGTAACACGGTGCAAAATACCGTTTCGCCTAAAAAGGACAGAATTGTTGGAAGCTACACAACCTGACCCAGAAAGACATTATTCATGCACTCAAATGAAAAATTATTTGGAGCACGATCCTTCTCCAACTGAAGATTTATTACCAGAATAACAAGAAAACTCCCACAGAGAAGTAATATGGGGCTAATGAAGGATTTATTCATTTTACAAATTAAAAATTCTTCTGGATGATGTGGAGGATTTAAAAAAGAAGAAGTTTCACATCACCGGACAGAATTCTTTCATTTCTTTTATACTTTAAAATACTTTTCAAAAGCTGGAGGGAAAATTATTTTCAATCTGTTACTTTAGATCATTTCAAGCATTATTATTTCATGGAAAGTCTTCCCTTTCTGAAAATCCTTGTCGGTAAGAACCAATTAATTAAAATGGGAGAAGTGTTTAATATTGAGGGGAATGGGAGAGTTTGAGGAACTGCTGAGGAACTAAGAAGTCCTATCTTCAGAGTGGAATATGGAAAGAAAGGTTGCATCTTCAGAATGGTGTAAGAGAAAGAGTTCTTCAAACCTGGCAACTTTAAGACTTGTGGACTTCAACTCCCAGAATTCTCCACAAGTCTTAAAGTTGCCAAGTATTTACTTACTTACTTACTTACTTACTTACTTACTTACTTACTTACTTACTTACTTACTTACTTACTTACTTAACTTTATCAAGTACGTATTGCTGGTATGCAAAAAATGTTTATATACATGATAATAATAATAATAATTAATAATAATAATAATAATAATAATAATTTGTTAGATTTGTATGCCGCCCCTCTCCGAAGACTCAGAGCGGCTCACAACAATAGTGAACAATGTAAACAAATCCAATACTTAAAAACTATCTAAAAACCCTTGTCATTAAAATCACATGCACAAGATTTTGCAGAAGCCAAATCTCACTCGGACATGTGCGTCCACCCGCCGGTCAATCGGAGCTGCACTTGCACCTCCATTTTTGCTACTGGTACGTAGTGCAGCTTGTATTGGGTAGCAACCCACTACTGTATATATGGTATTATTATTATTATTTATTATTATTTATTAGATTTGTATGCCGCCCCTCTCCGAAGACTCGGGGTGGCTCACAACAGTAATAAAAACAATATAGTAGTGGAACAAATCTAATATTTAAAAAAAAACACATAAAACCCTATCATTATTAAAAAAAACCAAACAGCACATTCATACCAAACATAAAACAAAGTATAAAAAAGCCTGGGGGAAAGGTGTCTCAACTCCCCCATGCCTGGCGGTATAAGTGAGTCTTGAGTAGTTTACGAAAGACAAGGAGGGTGGGGGCAGTTCTAATCTCCAGGGGGAGTTGGTTCCAGAGGGCCGGGGCCACCATAGGGAAGGCTCTTCCCCTGGGGCCCGCCAAACAACATTGTTTAGTCGACGGGACCCGGAGAAGGCCAACTCTGTGGGACTTTATCAGTCGCTGCGATTCGTGCGGTAGCAGGCGGTTCCGGAGGTACTCTGGTCCAACGCCATGTCGGGCTTTAAAGGTCATGACCAACACTTTGAATTGTGACCGGAAACCGATCGGCAGCCAATGCAAGGTATATAATATGTTTGTTTGTGTCTGTGTGTGTTTAAAAAGGGAACGAATACAGGGATGAAGCACAAACTGCTCATGATCCTTTGGCTCTTCTCAACGTTTTTGTTTTTATTTTTTTGGAAACCAAAGCAGCCTTTTGATGAGAACTAATTTTAATCTGCCAGGATTTATTTTGGGAACGTTGCATAAAAAAATCCACTCTACTAATAACTGATGCCGTGATCAGATTGTTACCTCTGTCCTTCCCACTCCTTTTACAAGCAAGCACAGAAATTAAACAGCAAAGGAAAAGACGGGCTATCCGCATTTTTGGATTGGCATCCTAAAATGCTTCAAAAATTACTTGGGAAAGTTTTGGATTGGCATCCTAAGATGCCTCAAAAATGATCTGGGAAAGAGACAAGGGATGTTTAGATATTGTTCAAGTATTGGGTGGAAATCCATCAAGGAAGAGAAGCAACTTGGAATTTAAGGACAAACTTCCTAACAGTGAGGACAATCAACCTGTGGAACTTCCTGCCACCCGAAGTTGTGGATCACTGGAGGTTTTTAAGAAGAGACTGGACAGCCACCTGTCTGGAATAGTAGAAACTGAAATAGTTGGACTAGAAGACCTCACAGCTCCCTTCCAACTCTGTTATTCTGATATTCTATCACTCTATTGATTAGGCATTAACTCTTTCCTTAATTTGTCTGTAATAAACCTTCTGTCAAGCCGGTGCAGAAGTTGGGGGTAAATTAATGGCTTGCCTCACTATCTGTAGAAGTCCTGATATTGATGGGAACGTGGGAGGAGTAATTTTCATGATGCAGCCACAAAGCATTCTTTCGAGTGGGTTCAAGGCCATCCTGTGCCCACCCACCTGGGCGGAAGTGGAAGGAGGACTGGCCACACTTGTACAATCTGAGTGCGAAACGTGACAAGTTTTGGGGTCTCCATGCTCATGCAATTTTAATATTAATATTAACGTAAATTTTGGTCTATAAGATGCACCCATTTCCTCCCTAAAAGAGGATGATAATTAGGGTGTGTCTTATACTCTGAATGTAGATCATATACAACTCTGTCTAATCTAATCTAATCCAATCCAATCCAATCCATGGATTGGACCAGAATACCTCCGGAACTGCCTTGTACCGCACGAATCCCAGTAGCTGGATAAGGTCCCACAGAGTTGACCTTCTCTGGGTCCCATCGACCAAACAATGTCGTCTGGCGGGCCCCAGGGGAAGAGCCTTCTCTGTGGTGGCCCCGGCCCTCTGGAATCAACTTCCCCACCTATAAGACCCACCTATATCGCCAGGCATGGGGGAACTAAGACATCTCCCCCAGGCTTATTATATTTCATGTTTGATGTGTATGTGCTGTATGGTTTTTAATGGCTGAGGTTTTTATATATTTTATTATTAGATTTGTTCCTTTGTTATAATGTTTTTATTCTGTTGTGAGCCGCCCCGAGTCTTCAGAGAGGGGCGGCATACAAATCTAATAAATTGAATTGAATTGAATTGAATCCAATCCAACCCAATCTAATCTAATCTAATCTAATCTAATGTATTTTTCGGAGTATAAAACACACTTTTTTGCTCTCTAAAAGAGGCTGATAATTTGGGTGCATATTATACTCTGCATGTAGCCTTTTCCCAGCCCTAACTAGCTGTTACCAATCTTCCCAGCTCTTACCTTGCAGGCTCTTTCATTGTTACTCTCTGCAAAGAATGTTTTCCAAGCGCTAAGTCTTTGCAGGGTTTTTTTCATTGCTCTAACTTGCTCCGAATAAGTTTCTTTCCAGCCCTAACCAGATGCTAACGATGTTCCCAGCTCTTACCAGCCTGCAAGCTCTTTCATTGTTACTCTCTGCCAAGAAAGTTTTCCAAACCCTATCTTCCCCCCCCCCCCGATGATTTACTTGCTCCAAGTGTTTCTTTCCAGCTCTAACCAGGTGCTAACCATGTCCCCAGCTTTTACTGGCTTGCAAGCTCTTTCATTGTTACTCTCTGCGAAGAATGTTTTCCAAGCCCTAAGTCTTTGCAGAGTTTTTTTTATTGCTCTGCTTGCTACAAATGTTTCTTTCCAGGTGCTCATGATGTCCCCAGCTCTTACTGGCTTGCAAGCTCTTTCATTGTTACTCTCTCTGAATAAAGTTTCTTTTAAAGCCCTAAGCAGGGGATAAAATAATGTGCTGGCTAAGGATGCTACCCAGATGAATATGTGGTAAGCAGATTTTCTTCCCTATTTTCCTCCCCAAAAACTAAGGTGCTGATGTATTCTGTTGTATTCTCCCCAAAAACTAAGGTGCTGTTATATTCTGTTGTACATACCCCTGGTCAGTTGGAGGATGATGAAGATATTGAGGACTCGGATTCAGATAGTGTTTATGAATTAGTGGGGCCCCCAGGGTTACAGGTAGTAGAACAGGTGGGAGGCCAACCACAGGATGGGGCTATGAGTTCAGGATCTAGTGAGGGAGAATCAGATGTTCGCTGAGTTAACCCTAAATTCAGAAGGGCCTAAAAACGTAGAGAACAGGTGTCTGGGAGAAGATATTAAGGAGATGAATGGGTTAAATACTGTAGTGATGTATTTGGCATGTCAGGGGGTCAATGGGGAAGAAGGGTGGAGTTTCAACATTGCCGAAGGGAAAATGGATGTTTTTCTTGCCGCTCTCAAGTAAGCAAAACTATTCTGTGTTGATTAACAGTCAGTTCTGCTGTTTTTATAAATCATGCTGTTAGGAAAATAAATCTTGTTAAGTGGAGAAGGAGAAGGAATGTGAGAAATGCAGTATTAGGGAGATAACGGACCAAGTGCCTGTATGGAATGTGTTTGAATTCCAGAAGAGCAATGGAGTTTCTTTATTCATGATATAATGCATTTAATAAGAGTTATTTGTAATTGCTAAATTTCTACCAGAAACCAGAACATATTCCAGTGTGTCTTATACAGTGATACCTCATCTTACAAACACCTCGTCATACAAACTTTTCGAGATACAAACCTGGGGTTTAAGATTTTTTTGCCTCTTCTTACAAACTATTTTCACCTTACAAACCCACTTCCGCCGCTGGGATGCCCCGCCTCCGGACTTCCATTGTAAGCGAAGCACCTGTTTTTGCACTGCTGGGATTCCCCTGAGGCGCCCCTCCATGGGAAACCCCACCTCCGGACTTCCGTGTTTTTGTGATGCTGCAGGGGAATCCCAGCAGCGCAAAAACGGGTGCTTCGCTGTCGAGGGGAGCCTCAGTGAAATCGGAGCATTGCAAAAACACAGAGGTCTGGAGGTGGGGTTTCGAGGACTTTGGTGTTTTTGCAATGCTGCGATTTCACTGATGCTCCCTTCGCTGGGAAACCCTACCTCTGGACATCCGTTGCCAGCGAAGTGCTCATTTTTGCAATGCTGGGATTCTCCTGCTGGGATTCCCCTGCAGCATCGCAAAAACACAGAAGTCCAGAGGTGGGGTTTCCCATGGAGGGGAGCCTCATGGGAATCCCAGCAGTGCAAAAACGGGTGCTTCGGCTGGCAAAAGGGGTGAATTTTGGGCTTGCACGCATTAATCAATTTTCCATTGATTCCTATGGGAAACATTGTTTCATCTTACAAACTTTTCACCTTAAGAACCTTGTCCTGGAACCAATTAAGTTTGTATAACAAGGTATAACTGTACTCCGAAAAATATGGTAGATTTCTTATACACTTTGTCCTGAATTCATTATGTTGTATGCTGCCCTGATTCGGTTGAGAAAGGTGGCATAGAAGTCTAATTAAATAAGAAGTAAGTAAGTGACTGAGTAAGTGAGTAAATAAAACATCACCCCTCATATTTAATGTGCACTGCCCAAGTCAAACAGAAGCCAATGGAAAATGAGTCCCACCAGTTACAGTGTGATGTAGCTCTGATGTGCAACATCTCGGAAGTGATTTTTTTTCTCGGGGGGGGGGGGGATTTCTGATGGCTGGGCTTCCATCCCGATTAAAAGCACAAGGGGAGGCTCATCGTGTGTAGCCGGGTGCAACAGGTAGGAAAAGAAGATTCCTCTCCAGCTGAGCATGAAATTGCAATGTTATAAAACTAAATTTGAATTTCTGAGGCCGAAGGGAGAAATAGGAACATTTGAAGTTCTGGTGAAAAGCTCTCTGCAGTCGTTTTGATCCAAAAAGAGGAGAAGGATGAAGATGGACCTTTGAGAGCAATGAGCTCCAGAGCTACAAGCTTTAAGCGACCAGAAAACTGGTCACCTAGATTAAGCACAGAAGCTAGCAATAGTTGAGCAGTAACATTTAGACTTATCTACCACTTCTATTGCTTTTACAGCCCTCTCTAAGCAGTTTACAGAAACAGCTTCTTGCCCCCAACAATCTGGGTCCTCATTTGACCCACCTCGGAAGGATGGAAGGCTGAGTCAACCTTGAGCCAGTCAGGATCGACCTCCTGGTAGTGGGCAGAGTCAGCCTGCAATACTACATTCAAGGAAGGAAGGAAGGAAGGAAGGAAGGAAGGAAGGAAGGAAGGAAGGGAGGGAGGGAGGGAGGAAAGAGGGAGGAAGGAAGGAAGGGTGGGAGGGATGGAGGATGGGAGAGAGGGAAGGAGGGAGGGAGGGACAAAGATACAAAGAAGGAAAAAGAAGGAAGGCAGGAAGGAAGGAAGGAAGGAAGGGACAAAGAGACCAAGGAGAGAGAAGGAAAGAAGGAAGGAAGGAAGGAAGGAAGGAAGGGAGAGACAAAGAAGAAGAGGGAAGGGAGGGTGGGAGAGAGGGAGGGAGGGAAGGAGGGAGGAAGGAAGGAAGGAAGGAAGGAAGGAAGGAAGGAAGGAAGGAAGGAAGGAAGGAAGGAAGAGCCAGGGTGCCGCAGTGGTTAGAGTGCAATATTGCAGGCTTCTTCTGCTGACTGCTTGCTGTGGTTCAGCGGTTCAAATCTCCCCACCAGCTCCAGGTTGACTCAGCCTTCCATCTTTCTGGTGCTGGTCAAATGAGGACCCAGATTGTTGGGGGCAAGAGGCTGATTCTGTAAACCACTTCGAGAGAGCTGTAAAAGCACTGTGAAGTGTTATATAAGTCTAAGTGCTATTGCTATTTCAACTGGGTGGAGAAACCTCCATGGACTTCAGATTCGAGTTTCTTCCAGAAGCGCCAACATGGCTCTGCTATTAAATTGGAACTAAATATTTTTGCCTCGGAATCTGATTTAATTCTTGATGCTATTGGAACCCTGACGTGTAGCATGATTCCACACAGGTTGCAGAATGCTGAAATGAAACTGGTTGAACACTCTACTTCACAGATGGGCAGAGAGGAGTATATAATTTATATTCCAACTGCTGTTCTGTCAAGCTCTCTGGTAGAATCCTCCCAAAAATGCACAGATACAATTTCAGACACACACACGTTTGAAAATTCAAAACAATGTTCTTTATAATGAAAATTCACTTAAACCAAGCCCTCTTTTGGTATAGCAAAGAGCACTTGTCTCCAAACAAACTGGTAATTTGTACAAGTCCCTTATCAGTTCTGTGATACTTAGCTTGCAGCTGTGAGGCAATTCACAGTCCTTCTTCTTTCACAAAGTGAAACACACTTTGCCCTGGTTTAGTTTCAAAGCGGGGGAAAATCAGCACACACAAAAGGTCAAAGTCAGCAAAGCAGTCACGAAACACAACGATCAGATACTCCTCCACAATGGCCAAACCCACAGGCTGCTATTTATAGCAACCTCACTAATTACCACAGCCCCACCCAACCACAGGTGGCCTCATTTTCTTTGATAATAATCTCTCAGTTGTTGCTGCCTATGCATCGCTCTCCGCATGTGTGGCTGTATCATTAACTCTTGTTCTGAATCCAAGGAGGAGCTAGATAATTGATCTCCTTCTGAGCTGTCTGCCACACTCTCCTCCTCCCTGTCACTCATGTCTTCTTGGTCACAGGAGCCTTCATCAGCAGATTCCACCGGGGGCAAAACAGGCCTGCAGCATGTGGATGTCTCCCCCACATCCACAGTCCTTGGGGCAGGAGCTGGGCCAGAGCTAACCACAACAACTTACTTACTTACTTACTTACTTACTTACTTACTTACTTACTTACTTACTTACTTACTTACTTACTTACTTACTTAATTACTTAATTACTTAATTACTTAATTACTTAATTACTTAATTACTTAATTACTTACTTATTTATTTGATTTTTATGCCGCCCTTCTCCTTAGACTCAGGGCGGCTTACAACATGTTAGCAATAGCACTTTTTAAACAGAGCTAGGCTATTGCCCCCACAATTCGGGTCCTCATTTTACCCACCTCGGAAGGATAGAAGGCTGAGTCAACCTTGAGCCGGTGATGAGATTTGAACCACTGACCTTCAGATCTACAAGTCAGCTTCAGTGGCCTGCAGTACAGCACCCTACCTGCTGCGCCACCCCGGCGCAGATCTCGCTGGCATTTTTGAGATAGTCTAAATATTGATTGGCTGGAAGTTCAACATTAGAGAGACGAAGCACATTCGCACCTTGCTCAGCGTGAGTCAAGCATATAGGATTGAGATGCATAAAACTCCAGCAAAATTGAAATTGAGAAGTCAGAAGACCCCCGAGAGCAAAAGAATGGATGTCGTGTTTAAAAAGAACCCCCCATCAGCTTTCACCTACCATCCACTTTAAAAAAAAAATGGGGCTCAGCATTCAAAAGTAAATTATTTTAAATCCCTGCTGACTTTTAGTGGGAGAGTTAAGCTCAAGCTTAATTTGTTGGTTTCAATGGAAGAGAATCCCCGTAATGAGAGGGAATTAATTTGTGATTAATTCTTTTCCATTGAAATGAAGGTACGAACTTTGGGTGGGTTGTCCCCATTCACTGATACGTGGTAGCACGGGAAAAGGAAGATGTGGGAAGGACATGTGGGCCAAGGGAGGGGAAAAAAATCAGAGACAGCATTTGTTTGTTTGTTTGTTTGTTTGTTTGTTTGTTTGTTTGTTTCTTTGTTTCTTTGTTTCTTTGTTTCTTTGTTTATTTATTATTTATTATTATTTATTATTTATTATTTATTATTTCTTATTTATTATTTATTATTTATTATTTATTATTTATTATTTATTATTTCTTATTTATTATTTATTATTTATTATTTATTATTTCTTATTTATTATTTATTATTTATTATTTATTATTTATTATTTATTATATTATTTATTATTTATTATTTATTATTTATTATTTATTATTTATTATTTATTATTTATTATTTATTATTTATTATTTATTATTTATTATTTATTCCGTCCAATACATAATACACATTGAAGAGAAAGATATGTAATAATATAAGTAAAGAAAAGAATAGAAGAAAAGATATAAAAGTATAGGTGAACATATTTGAAAGGAAGAAAAGATAAATGAGATAAGGAGAGACAATTGGACAGGGGACGGAAGGCACACTGGTGCACTTATGCACGCCCCTTACTGACCTCTAAGGAACCTGGAGAGGTCAATCGTGGATAGTCTAAGGGGGAAATGTTGGGGGTTAGGGGTTGACACTACTCAGTCAATTAATGAGTTCCATGCTTCGACAACTCGGTTGCTACAGTCAAGTTTGGAGTCGTTAAGTTTGAATCTGTTGCGTGCTCTTGTGTTGTTGCGGTTGAAGCTGAAGTAGTCATTGACAGGTAGAACGTTACAGCATATGATCTTGTGGGCAATACTTAGATCGTGTTTTAGGCATCGTAGTTCTAAGCTTTCAAGGCCAAGGATTGATAGTCTGCTTTCGTAGGGTATTCTGTTTCGAGTGGAGGAGTGAATGGCTCTTCTGGTGAAGTATCTTTGGACATTTTCAAGGCTGTTGATGTCTGAGATGTGGTATGGGTTCCAGACAGATGAACTGTATTCAAGGATGGGTCTGGCAAAAGTTTTGTAGGCTCTGGTGAGTCGTGTGAGATTGCCAGAGCAGAAGCTGCGTAGGATCAGGTTAACAACTCTAGAAGCCTTTTTGGCGATGTTGTTGCAGTGGGCTTTCAAGCATTCAAGAAGGTCAAGCCAACTTAGTGATCACCTTGGCCAAACTACAGGGTTGACACAGAAGCCTTAACAGGGGGCTGGACTAGAAGACCTCCAAGGTCCCTTCCAACTCCATTGTTGTTGTTAATGTTACTAAGCTCAGAAAGGTTTAATAGAAGTCTTAGATCTGCACACATCGTACGAAAATACATCACACAGTCCTAGACGCTTGGGAAGTATTCGACTTGGGATATTGTGATACGAAATCCAGCATATGAATCTCATTTGCTGTGTATTACTGTTTTTTGTGAATAAAATAACAACAACAACAATAATAATCATATACTAATTCAATTATCTCTCAGCCTCGGTATATATTCTGGTCCGATGCCCTTCATGGCATTGGACCAGAATATCTCCGGGACCGCCTTCTACCGCACGAATCCCAGCGACCGGTTAGGTCCCACAGAGTTGGCCTTCTCTGGGTCCCGTCGACTAAACAATGTCATTAGGCAGGACCCAGGAGAAGAGCCTTCTCTGTGGCGGCCCCGACCCTCTGGAACCAGCTCCCCCGAAGATCAGAACTGCCCCCACCCTCCTTGCCTTTTTAAAGTTCTTAAGACCCATCTCTGCCATCAGGCATGGGGGAACTGAGACATCTCCCCCGGGCCTATACAGTTTGTACATGGTATGTTTGTGTGTATGCTTGCTTTTAATAATGGGGTTTTTAGTGTTTTTTAAATTATAAGATTTGTTCTTACATTGTCTTTGTTATTGTTGTGAGCCGCCCCGAGTCTACGGAGAGGGGCGGCATACAAATCTAATAAATAATAAATAAAATAATAATAATATAGCTTACCTCTTGCTACCTCCTTTTCTAATTTTGCCATCCAGATGAACCCAATTGTCCCCTATTCACTATTAATATTCCTTCAAATGTTTAATAAAATACCTCCAACTTCTTAAAATTCAGCCCTAGTGCCTCCTTCACCACCTCATTCATTTTTCTAATAACTAAAAACCCTTATATCACCTATCTTTATATTTTTAAAAGGAATACAGTTTTAAAACCTCTTCCCACACATACACCAACTTCTTTCCAGTGTCCAGTTTCAAGGATTCTGCTTTTGGGAGGGAGAGAGAAAATTGACAGGCTGTAAAGTCTACTTCTATTTCACTACTACTCTTCCCAGACAATTCCCTCACTAACCAACACCCCACCCTAAACATCCAGTTTACCCTTTGAGATTGCCAACTAAGATTGGAATCAGTTCTTGGAAAAGAATCAGAATACTAAATATATACTTGGAGTACTCATATCCAATGACCTAAGTGCCAGAGCCCACTGTAACAACATTGCCAAGAAGCATTGCCCAGTCAACGAAGCGGTGGAAGTGATGTGCCGGTGCCTGGAGGCTGTTGGGGCCTGGATGGGTGTCAACAGACTCAAGCTCAACCCGGATAAGACGGAGTGGCTGTGGGTTTTGCCTCCCATGGACAACTCCATCTGTCCGTCCATTACCCTGGGGGGAGAATTATTGACCCCCTCAGAGAGGGTTCGCAACTTGGGCGTCCTCCTCGATCCACAGCTCACATTAGAACAACATCTTTCAGCTGTGGCGAGGGGGGCGTTTGCCCAGGTTCGCCTGGTGCACCAGTTGCGGCCCTATCTGGACCGGGACTCATTGCTCACAGTCACTCATGCCCTCATCACCTCGAGGTTCGACTACTGTAATGCTCTCTACATGGGGCTACCTTTGAAAAGTGTTCGGAAACTTCAGATCGTGCAAAATGCAGCTGCGAGATCAGTCATGGGCCTATCTAGGTATGCCCATGTTTCACCATCACTCCGCAGTCTGCATTGGCTGCCGATCAATTTCCGGTCACAATTCAAAGTGTTGGTTATGACCTTTAAAGCCCTTCATGGCATCGGACCAGAATATCTCCGAGATCGCCTCCTGCCGCACGAATCCCAGCGACCGATTAGGTCCCACAGAGTTGGCCTTCTCCGGGTCCTGTCAACTAAACAATGTCGGTTGGCGGGCCCCAGGGGAAGAGCCTTCTCTGTGGCGGCACCGGCCCTCTGGAACCAACTCCCCCCGGAGATTAGAACTGCCCCTACTCTTCCTGCCTTCCGTAAACTCCTTAAAACCCACCTTTGCCGTCAGGCATGGGGGAACTGAAACATCTCCCCCCTGGGCACGTTTAATTTATGCATGGTATGTCTGTGTGTGTGTCTGTTAGCATATGGGTTTTTTTAAATATTTAAATATTTTAAATTTGTCTGATTGCTTATGATTTGTTTCTACATGTTGTGAGCCGCCCCGAGTCTTCGGAGAGGGGCGGCATACAAATCTAAGTAATAAATAAATAAAATAAATTAAGAGTTGTCAATCTAATCTTACGTAGCTTCTTCTCTGGTAACATCAAACTGCTAACCAGAGCTTACAAAACATTTGTCAGACGAATTCTAGAATACAGCTCACCTGTATGGAACGCCTTCTGCTGCACGAATCCCAGCGACCAGTTAAGTCCCACAGAGTTGGCCTTCTCCGGGTCATGTCGACTAAACAATGCCGTTTGGCGGGACCCGGGGAAGAGCCTTCTCTGTGGCGGCCCCGACCCTCTGGAACCAGCTCCGCCCAGAAATCAGAATTGCCCTCACCCTCCTCGCCTTTCGTAAGCTCCTTAAAACCCACCTCTGTTGTCAGGTATGGGGGAATTGAGATACTCCTTTCTCCCTAGGCCTATACAATTTATGCACGGTATATTTGTGTGTATGTTTGGTTTTTAATAAGGGTTTTTTAATTATTTTAAATATTAGATTTGTGATATGCTGTTTTATTATTGTTGTTAGCCGCCCTGAGGCTACGGAGAGGGGCGGCATACAAATCTAATAAATAAATAAAATAAATAAACCCGCATTGCATATCAGACATCAGACATCATATCATATATGATATATGATATGATATATCATATTATATCAGACATCATATCAGACAAACAAGAGAATCCAGAAATATTTCACAAGAAGAGTCCTTCACTCCACCACTCGCAACAAAATACCTTATTCCACCAGACTTGAAATACTGCAATTAGACAATTTACAACTACGTCTCCTCCGATCTGATCTAAAGGTAGTTCACAAAATCATACACCAAAATGTCTTTCCTGTTAGTGACTACTTCACCTTCAACTGCAGCAATGCACAAGCACGCAATAGATTCAAACTCAATGTAAACTGCTCCAAACTTGACTGCAGAAAATACAACTTCAGCAACAGAGTGATCAATGCCTGGAATGCACTATCAGACTCTGTGGTTTCTTCTCCCAAACCCCAAAATCTTCAACCTTAGATTGTCTACAGTCGACCTCTCCCCGTTTCTAAGAGGTCTGTAAGGGGCGTGCATAAGCTCACCATTGTGCCTACTATCCCATTGTCCTCTTTTATTGTTACTTTTTCCTTATGTTATGTCTATACAAACTACAGTGGTACCTCAAGATACGAACCCCTCGTCTTACGAACAACTCGTGATACGAACCCGGGGTTCAGAAAATTTTTGCCTCTTCTTACGAACTTTTTTCGAGTTACGAACCGGCGTTCGGAGACTGCTGGGAAGCCGCGCGGCTGTTTTAAAAGGTGACAGCCGGGCGGCGGGGCTTCCCAGAAGCCTCCCGAACGCCGGTTCGTAACTCGAAAAACGTTCGTAAGAAGAGGCAAAATTTTTCTGAACCCCGGGTTCGGTTCGGGAGGTTGCTGGGAAGCCCCCCAGGCCGGCTGTGACCTTTTAAAACAGCCGCGTGGCTTACCAGCTGTCTCCCGAAGCCGAACGCCAAAGCCGAACTTCCGCGTTCGGCTTCGGGAGGCAGCTGGGAAGCGGCGCGGCTGTTTTAAAAGGTCACAGCCAGCCTGGGGGGCTTCCCAGCACCCCCCCGAACCCTGAACTTGTGCCGAACTTCCGGATTCGGGGTTCGGGGGGGTGCTGGGAAGCCCCCCAGGCCGGCTGTGACCTTTTAAAACAGCCGCGCCGCTTCCCAGCTGTCTCCCGAAGCCGAACGCGGAAGTTCGGCTTTGGCGTTCGGCTTCGGGAGACAGCTGGGAAGCCGCGCGGTTGTTTTAAAAGGTCACAGCCGGCCTGGGGGGCTTCCCAGCACCCCCCCGAACCCTGAACTTGTGCCGAACTTCCGGGTTCGGGGTTCGGGGGGGTGCTGGGAAGCCCCCCAGGCCGACTGTCACCTTTTAAAACAGCCACGCGGCTTCCCAGCAGTTGCGGAACACCATTTTTTTGCGGGTTTTTTTTGGGTTGCACGGATTAATTGACTTTACATTGTTTCCTATGGGAAACAATGTTTCGTCTTACGAACCTTTCGACTTACGAACCTCCTCCTTGCACCAATTAAGTTCGTATCATGAGGTATTACTGTACTACTATCCAAACTATGGTCTTCTTTCATCTTACTTTATACGTTATGTTTATATAAACTACTATACTATACTTCATTGACAAATAAAATGAATGAATGAATAAATAAATAAATAAATAAATAAAATAAATAAATAAATAAATAAATAAATACACAAACCCATTCAGACATTCTAACCAAGACTCAAATTATAACGAAAAATATGTTGGGAAGTCAGATAAAACAATTAGAAATATTTTTATTTTATTTATTTATTTTGTCCAATACACAATGAGGGTTTTAGTGGGTATATATCTATATACACATAGTAAAATACATGATGAAGGTTATAGAGGAGATACTCATAGTAAAATATATCTAAGAAATAATAGAAAAGAAGGTATAGTAATAGAACATATCAATGAAAGAATAGAAGAAGAGATATAGGAATAGAAGAAAGGTATAGGAGATATAGGAGAGCAATAGGACAGGGGAGGGAAGACACTCTAGTGCACTTGTACTCGCCCCTTACTGACCTCTTAGGAATCTGGATAGGTCAACCATAGATAATCTAAGGGTAAAGTGTTGGGGGTTTGGGGATGACACTATGGAGTCCGATAATGAGTTCCACGCTATGAATATATATATGAATATATGAATATATATATGAATGTTGTAAAAAGGGTAAAATATCTCGGGATTTGGATTACAGTTAAATGCATAACTATAAAATATGATAATTACACCAAACTTTTATCTCATCTTTAAAAAGATTTAAAAATATGGAATAACTTACAATTATCTTTATTAGGCAGAATTTCAACAACCAAAATAAGAACATAAGAAAAGCTGTGCTGAATCAGGCCAAAGCCCACCGAGTCCAGCATTCTGTGTCCCACAGGGGGCCCCCAATTGTCCATGGGGATCTTGAGCAGAAAGAGAAGGCAAAACCCTCCTTTTCAATGGGGACCCCCAACAAATGGGATCCAAGAGAATCCTGCCTGCCTCCACCAACATAGAGGCGGCACTTGGACATCCATTTCAATAACCACCAATACACTTGGCATCCCTGAATCTGTCTAATCCTGCCTTGAAACTTTCCAGCCTGACAGCTGTCATGACCTCTTCTGGAAGGGAATTCCATCAACTGAGGACCCTCTGGGTGAATAAATATTTCCCTTTATTTGTCCTTGCTTTCTTACCTCTGAGCTTTAGGGAGGGGGCCCTCGTCCTAGTATTGTGTGATAGAGAAAAGAATTTTTCTCTATCCACCTTTTCTATCCCATGCATGATTTTATACCCTTCGATCAAGTCACCCCGTCTTTCAAGGCTGAAGAGACCGAGGCGTTGCAACCTGGTTTCATAAGGGAGGGGCTCCAATTCTTTGATCACACTGTTGCCCCTTTTTTGCACCTTTTCCAGTTCCATTATATCTTTCTTGAGGTGCGGTGACCAGAACCGTACCCAGAACTGTACACAGTACTTCAAGTGTGGATTGGAGCACTGTGTAAATAAATAAATAAATATATGACTAAAAATATTATACTTATTCCGGGTAATTCCAGTCAATCCAGGGAAAAATTTCTTTACAGATCTAACAAGAATGGAAACAAAATTTATATGGCAGAATTAAAAAAATCCAGAATAAGGCAAACAGCACTACAAGATGTCAAAGAAAGTGGAAGGCTGGGACTTCCAAACTGGAAGACCTACTATCAAGCTGCAGACCTAACTTGGATTAAAGATTGATTAATGCCAGACGAAAAGAAAAGGAAGTACAGTACTGTACTCCGCATTTAAACCGCATTCTGCATAGGCATCGCTTTTATGGACTCAATTCCAGACGGTTTTTCTGCAGAAATTTGCAACCCGGAGTCCTCCTTCAATCGGTCCAGAAATTGCCAGCGTTGGAAACGGAGGCAGCTGGAAGTCTAGCAAGAAGAAGCAGCAGCCCAGGTGAGCTTACCTGTCGGAAGAGTCCCAGTGACGAGCCTGAATAGATACTGGGCGAATTTCAAGATTTCCCGTTTGCACCGTTTGCGGCATCCACTCATTGTAGGCAGAGAAGTCCCCGGCTGGCCAGAAAAAGGC
This sequence comes from Erythrolamprus reginae, assembly GCF_031021105.1. Classification (NCBI taxonomy): domain Eukaryota; kingdom Metazoa; phylum Chordata; class Lepidosauria; order Squamata; family Dipsadidae; genus Erythrolamprus; species Erythrolamprus reginae. The sequence continues at coordinate 10,920,353 of NC_091956.1, forward strand.
GGAGAGGTTTTTTTTTTCCCCCACGCTCGCTTGGGGATCCACTTGGCAAAACCGGCGCTGGAGGTAGAGGATCCCCCCAAGCAGATTCCGTCCAAGGGGATTGGCCAGGAGTTGGGAGCCAGAAGGCGAAAGACGAGCAGGAGGGAGGCTGAGCGCTCCGGGGCCCGCCTGGCTGCCACGGGCGCGCGTAAAAGGGCTCCCACGCGCGGGGGGCGCGCCGGGACCGTTTCTGCGGCTGCCTCCTTCCCAGCCACGCCGGCTTAAGTCTCCCTTCGCCCCGTGGGAAAGTCGCCTTCCTCGCTGCATCAGCCGGGAGCAAAGGGGAGGCGCCGCCGATGGAGGAAGGGATGGAGAGATGGAGGGATGGAGAAGAACTACCCGGACAGTCTCCGACTTGCAAGGGGAAGGCTCCAACCTCAAGGGCAGGCGGGGGACCACCCCTCCCTCGATGCAAACGAAGAGAGAGATAACTTTTTTGGGTGGGTGGGGGTTAAGGGTGGGAGCACTTGTCTTACGCTACCTTGGATCATCACCACCCTGGGGTAGGAAGGGGATAGAGAGCCAAAGCCCCGGGAAAGTTGATGAGGCTGGAACGACGTCAGCACGTTCTTGGGGGATTTGGGGTGGTGGTGGTGCATTTGGTCGTTGTCAACTTTGTGGAATGAGTAAAGGCGGCGATTTGGCGTTTCTGCCGGGCGGGGCGGGTGTAGGGGAGAAGTGGGTCCTCCTGCTGTAAAGGGGATCTCAAGCCTAGTTTGGCAGTTCATATTTCAGAAGTTTATAGACAGAGAGGGCAGGACCCACTCTTCGGATCCCCTGAATACACTCGCATTTAGCTTTAAGGCTACCAGATAATATGAGACAGACAGACAGACAGACAGACAGACAGACAGACAGACAGACAGACAGACAGACAGACGATAGATAGTAGGTAGATGAAAGGAAGGAAGGAAGGGAAATAGGTGGAGAGAGAGAGAGAGAGAGAGAGAGAGAGAGATAGGCAGGCAGGCAGGCAGGCAGGCAAGCAGGCAGGCAGATGGATAGGTAGATAGATAGATAGATAGATAGATAGATAGATAGATAGATAGATAGATAGATAGATAGATAGATAGATAGATAGACAGACAGACAGACAGACAGACAGACAGACAGACAGACAGACAGACAGACAGACAGACAGACAGACAGACGATAGATAGTAGGTAGATGAAAGGAAGGAAGGAAAATAGGTGGAGATAGATAGATAGATAGATAGATAGATAGATAGATAGATAGATAGATAGATAGATAGGCAGGCAGGCAGGCAGGCAGGCAGGCAGGCAGGCAGGCAGGCAGGCAGGCAGGCAGATGGATAGATAGATAGATAGATAGATAGATAGATAGATAGATAGATAGATAGATAGATAGACAGACAGACAGACAGACAGACAGACAGACAGACAGACAGACAGATGATAGATAGTAGGTAGATGGAAGGAAGGAAGGAAGGAAGGAAGAAGGAAGGAAGGAAGGAAGGAAGGAAGGAAGGAAGGAAAATAGGTGGAGATAGATAGACAGACAGACAGACAGACAGACAGTGATAGATTACCACATTCTGATGTTCCCCAGAGTTTTGGAGCTGGGATGTAATTCAGAAGGTTTATTTCAAATTGGGTCCCTGTTGGGAAGATAGGGTTGAGGGGAAAATCTCCCCATAAACAGGGTGTCAAACTTCCTATTTCCAAGGCAACACCACCTAGGAAAAGCATTTCTCAACTCTGGATATTTAAGACGGGTGGACCAACTCCCAGAATCCTCCAGCCAGCCCATGCAGAATTCTGGAAACGTCCGTCATTGTCAGACACTTGGTTGTTCAGTATGCAGGAAAGGGCTTTTGTCCACATGGACAAAACATTGTGCAATGTACACAACATTGCCATAAATCAACAGAATCCAGCTTTAACTTGAAGGAGACTTTTAAAATGCGATTGGGTTTTTATCCTGCCTTTTTTGCAAAAGTTTAAATGGCTTCTATGCCAAGTCTTGGGTGAAGTATTATGAGTTCATCAGGCCCTGCCTAATGTCATTTCACATACCTGCTTCCTTGAATTCAGATCTATCTCGGAATGCATTGCATTGTAAAGCAATCATTTTCTTTAAAAAAAAAAAATTATTGAATTTTTAAACTCATAAATACAAAAACAAAAGTAAAACGCATAAACATACATAAGCGTACCTCTACTTAAGAACCCCTCTACTTACGAACTTTTCTTGATAAGAACCGGGTGATCAAGATTTTTTTGCCTCTTCTCAAGAACCATTTTCCACTTACAAATCCGAGCCTCTGAAACTGTAACTGGAGAAGGCGGGGAGAAGCCTCCGTGGGGCCTCTCTAGGAATCTCCTGGGAGGAAACAGGACTGGAAAAGGCGGGGAGAAACCTCCGCGGGGCCTCTCTGGGAATCTCCTGGGAGGAAACAGGGCCAGAAAAGGCAGGGAGAAACCTCCTCAGGGCCTCTCTAGGAATCTCCTGGGAGGAAACAGGACTGCAAAAGGCGGGGAGAAACCTCCGCGGGGCCTCTCTGGGAATCTCCTGGGAGGAAACAGGGCCAGAAAAGGCAGGGAGAAACCTCCTCAGGGCCTCTCTAGGAATCTCCTGGGAGGAAACAGGGCTGGAAAAGGTGAGGAGAAGCCTCTGTGGGGCCTCTCTGGGAATCTCCTGGGAGGAAATGGTGTCTCCACCCTCCCTGTGGTTTCCCCAATCGCACACATTATTTGCTTTTACATTGATTCCTATGGGGAAAATTGCTTCTTCTTATAAACTTTTCTACTTATGAACCTGGTCACAGAACAAATTAGGTTCATAAGAAGAGGTATCACTGTAGGGTTTTTTTTAAATCGAATGATAATGTATACATACTAAAGTAAAAATTTTCGTTTATAGCTTTTTCTGGAGTGTTTAATCTGTGGACATTCTCACTTGATACTCCAACAATAGTCACCCATCATATGTGCATCCCATCTACCTTGATATCTTGCTTATTTTATTTATTTATTTATTCATTTATTTACAATACATATGGAAGAGAATAGACATGAAGTAATATATATAAAGATAATATGTAAAAATAGAGGAGAAGATATATGAAAGGAAGAAAATTTATACGATATATGAGATAAAGGAAAGACAATTGGACAGGGGACGGAAGGCACACTGGTTCACTTATGTACGCCCCTTACTGACTTCTTAGGAACCTGGAGAGGTCAATGGTGGATAGCCTAAGGGAAAAATGTTGGGGGTTAGGGGTTGACACTATTGAGTCCGGTAATGAGTTCCACGCTTCAACAACTCGATTGTTAAAGTCATATTTTTTACAGTCAAGTTTGGAGCGGTTAATATTAAGTTTGAATCTGTTGCGTGCTCTTGTGTTGTTGCGGTTGAAGCTGAAGTAGTCATTGACCGGTAGGACATTGCAGCATATGATCTTGTGGGCAATACTTAAATCATGTTTTAGGAGCCGTAGTTCTAAGCTTTCTAGACTTAGGATTGTTAGTCTATTTTCGTAGGGTATTCTGTTTCGAGTGGAGGAGTGAAGGGCTCTTCTGGTGAAATATCTTTGGACGTTTTCAAGGGTGTTGATGTCCGAGATGTGGTATGGGTTCCAGACAGATGAGCTGTATTCAAGGATGGGTCTGGCAAAAGTTTTGTAGGCTCTTGTGAGTAGTGTGAGATTGCCGGAGCAGAAGCTACGTAGGATCAGGTTAACAACTCTAGAAGCCTTTTTGGCGATATTGTTGCAGTGGGCTTTGGCACTTAGGTCATTTGATATTAGTATTCCAAGATCTTTTACTGAGTGGGGGTTGGCTGTGAGAATTTGTTTATTCAGTTTATATATGAGGTTTGGATTCTTTTTGCCGATGTGGAGGGTAGTGCATTTGTTGGTTGATATTTGAAGTTTCCTTCCACAACCTTCAAATCTTGGTGGAACGGTGTTAACAAATTGTGTTAATAAATTGTTCCCCAGTGTTATTGACTTTATTTTTAAAAAGATAAACCCTCTTCCAGATGCAACCAAAAACATTTTCAACTCTTAAATGCGGAAGGCGGTAAAAAAAAGGGCAAAATAGTTCGCCTGGGTCATTATCAGCAGTACGACGAGGTTAAATTTAGCATTACTTTTTTTTTTTGCAGACTTTTTATAAGACTCTCCGCTGTGCCAATGACTGAGGGCACAACTGGATTTGTTTCTGCCTATCCAGCAGCCACAAATATGTATTTACACTTTCAAAGCATTTGACAGTTCTCTAAGAAGAATGGCTCTCGGAGCAGCTTATGAACAATCCAGGAAAAGCATGTGATGGGAGAAAACGAGGAGGAATAGAAGAGGGATAATCATTATCCATCATTCTCACCCTGCACCAGACTTCAAAAAGCACTGGGGGGAAAAATTAGGATTTTATTTTTATCTATTTATTTATTTTGTCCAATACACAATGAGGGTTTTAGAGGGTATATAATAGAATTGAAAAATCAACAGACGATCCAAAGTGCAGACTCTGTAAAGAAACAGATGAAACAATCGATCACATACTCAGCTGCTGCAAAAAGATCGCACAGACTGACTACAAGCATAGACACGATGCTGTGGCACAGATGATCCACTGGAACTTGTGCCGGAACTACCATTTGCCAGTGGCAAAGAACTGGTGGGATCATAAGCCCGAAAAAGTGGTCGAAAATGAGCAAACAAAACTACTGTGGGACTTCAGACTTCAGACTGACCGAATTCTGAAGCATAACACACCAGACATCCTGATTGTGGAGAAAAAGAAAGTATGGATCATCGACATCGCAATCCCAGGAGACAGCAGAATTGAGGAGAAGCAGCTAGAGAAATTAGTGAAATACGAAGATCTAAAAATCGAGCTGCAACGACTCTGGCATAAGCCAGTGAAAGTGGTCCCAGTGGTACTTGGCACGCTGGGCGCAGTGTCAAAGGATCTCGGCGGACATTTGAAAACCATCGGAATTGACAAAATCTCCATCTGTCAATTGCAAAAGGCTGTTTTACTGGGATTGGCAAACATAATTCGCCGCTACATCACGCAGTCTTAGGTGCTTGGGAAGCGCCCGACTGGTGATGAAATACGAAATCCAGCATAGTGATCTTGTTTGCTGTGTTGCATTGACATAATAATAATAATAATAATAATAATAATAATAATAATAATAATAATAATTATTATTATTATTATTATTATTATTATTATTATTATTATTATTATTATTATTATTATTATTATTATTTGACCCCTTCTTCTTTGTGGCAGCCCCTCAAATGCTGGACTGCTTCTATCACAGTCCTTCTAGACATTAAACAAGAAAAACCCAATTCCAGCAACCATTCTTTATATGTGTTAGCTTCCAGTCCCCAAATTATCTTCCTATCTCTGCTTTCTGCGCTACTTCTTGTACTACAATGCTTTACAAATCTATATTTTGTGTCCACTGATCATTCTTGGCTCCGTATTCTGCATCATTCCAGGTTCGTCCTTGTTTGTTGCCCTTTTGTTTACAGCCCTTGATTTTAAAAGTAATTAAGTTTCCCCAATACTCTTGATGTATCCATTGTTCTCTTGTGCTAGATCAGGTCTTGGTCTCCGGGGGATTCGTATCAATCCAGGATTTTGGGGCATTTATATTGGCAGGGTTTTTTTGGTAAATAATAAATGAGGGTATTAAAAAAGCTAATTTGATTCAACTCAATTGCCGTTGATAATTTATTTCTGCCCCTGGAAATGTTGCTACCTGATTTAGCGTGTGGTCATTCTGCGTGACTCTGATTGTGGTTAAGGCCAAAGTGTAAACCAACAAAAAGTGGCATTTATTTGGGACAACATGAACTGGATAGTTTTTGCTTCTTCACATCGTGGAAGTTGAAAATAAATAAAATTGCAAATATTAATATAATGGTCAATAAATAATGCGATCGATTGACACGGACACACAAAGATTGTATACCGATGACACAGAAATGTAAAATATAAGTACAGTGGTACCTCTACTTATGAATTTAATTCGTTCTGTGACCAGGTTCTTAAGTAAAAAAGTTTGTAAGAAGAAGCAATTTTCCCCATAGGAATCAATGTAAAAGCAATTAATGCGTACAACCCCACCCCAAAAGTCACCCCTTTTGCCTTGTGCCGCTGGGAATCCCCACCTCCAGACTTCCGTTGCCAGCTGAAGTGCCCATTCTTGCATTGATGGGGTTTCCCTGAGCCTCCCCTCACTGGGATTCAAAGCAGTGCCAGCAAAAATGAAGGGAATCCCAGCAAGGGGAGCCTCAGGTGAATCCCAGCCATGCAAGAATGGGTTTTTCAGCTGGCAATGGAAGTCTGGAGGTGGGGTTTCCCAGCAAGGGGAGGCTCAGGGAAATCCCAGCAACACAAGAACGGGCGCTTCGGCTGGCAACAGAAGTCTGGAGGCAGGGATTCTCAGCAAGGGGAAGCTCAGAGAAATCCCAGCAATGCAAGAACGGGCACTTCAACTGGCAATGGAAGTCCGGAGGCAGGGATTCCCAGCGAGTGGAGGCTCAGGGGAATCCCAGCACTTTGGCTGGCAACGGAAGTCCGGAGGCGGGGCATCCCAGCTCAGGTTTGTAAGGTGAAAATAGTTCAGAAGAAGAGGCAAACAAAATCTTAAATACCAGGTTCGTATCTCGAAAAGTTCGTTAGTAGAGGCGTTCGTAAGAAGAGGTACCACTGTATTTGTATGAACGCAATTTAAGTTGCAGTAACTGTTATAGCCTTTGCATGAATAAAATTATTCTTTGTAAACAGTATATTTGGTAAGTTTTTCCTTTCCTTTCCTTTATAGGCACAGTTTGTATGATTTTTGAGGGTATCCTGTAGCTTAGAAAGTTGACATGGTGGACAAAAACTGAGATTATTTTTGGCTCCAGAGGCTAAAAGTTAGTTGAAAACAAGTCACAGATTTAAGAAATTGCTGTTCCCCAGTGTATTTTTTTTTTAAAAGAGAACCTGTTCCAGATGCAACCAACCTCATTTTCCTGTCTCCTGCCCAAGCTTCGCTGATTCCTGTGATACTTTAAATATATCATAATTGATGTATGGTCTCAATCTATATAAATAATAATAATAATAGGAAACAGAAGGTACAACTAATGTGATTTATTAGCACTGTAACTGCCCAACAGCTGGCTCGCTTGATCTCTCCATATAACTCTGACCTTTTTCTGCTGCGGCTTAATGGCTTTGCATTATTTCCATTGTCGTTGTTGTTCCTGCTTTTGTTCTTTGAAGGACATTGTAGTTTCATAGCAAATTTTGCCTGCCACAGTCCTAGTTGGCCAGCTGAAAGCTTAAAGCGTCAACAAGATGCACAGAGGCTCAGAAGCTGTAAGCACATCAAATACCGTATTTTTTGAGTATAAGGCACACCTTTTTCCTCCCTGAAAGAGGCTGAGAATTTGGGTGCGTCTGTTGCAGTATAGCATAAAAATGTTAGAATAGGATTATATCATATTATATATATCTGGACCTCTAGCATAAAAATGCTCTGCTTACCCTGATTAGAAACATAGAAACATAGAAGTCTGACGGCAGAAAAAGACCTCATGGTCCATCTAGTCTGCCCTTATATTATTTTCTGTATTTTATCTTAGGATGGATATATGTTTATCCCAGGCATGTTTAAATTCAGTTACTGTGGATTTATCTACGTCTGCTGGAAGTTTGTTCCAAGGATCTACTACTCTTTCAGAAAAATAATATTTTCTCAGGTTGCTTTTGATCTTTCCCCCCAACTAACTTCAGATTGTGTCCCCTTGTTCTTATGTTCACTTTCCTATTAAAAACACTTCCCTCCTGGACCTTATTTAACCCTTTAATATATTTAAATGTTTCGATCATGTCCCCCCTTTTCCTTCTGTCCTCCAGACTATACAGATTGAGTTCATTAAGTCTTTCCTGATACGTTTTATGCTTAAGACCTTCCACCATTCTTGTAGCCCGTCTTTGGACCCGTTCAATTTTGTCAATATCTTTTTGTAGGTGAGGTCTCCAGAACTGAACACAGTATTCCAAATGTGGTCTCACCAGCATTCTATATAGCGGGATCATAATCTCCCTCTTCCTGCTTGTTATATTCCATTATAAGCCAGGATAGGATGGTACTAACTTGCCTAGTCTGTATTACTGGTGAATTACAACAGGGAAACAAAAGGACTCAATAAACATCTCACTGATAAACAAGTTTACATCACTCCAGACAGGACCTTATATGATCAAAGGGGGAGATTTACATTGCCTGAAGCAAACACAGGACGAGAGGGTGATTAAGGAGATTGGTTGTGATAAGGCAAAAGGCTTCAGAGAAATTAGGTGTGAGAAACATTTGCTCTGAGGAAGCGTTTCTAGGAAATTGGTTTGTGATATCTGGGGGAAAGGAAGAACTCAAAGATACCGTGTTTCCCCGATAGTAATGCAGTGTCTTACTTTCTTTTTACCCCCAAAAGCCCCACTATGTCTTACTTTCGGGGTATGTCTTACATTGGAAAGGAGGCGGGCGAAGGAGGGCGCAGCTCCGGACCCCCCCCCCCCCTTTCCACCCCTTGTCGCCCGAGACAAGGGGCAGCGAGGCAGGGGAAGAGGCGGTGGCTGCCGAGAACATGTTGCTGTTATTTCGTTGACAGAAAGCCTGCAGCGAGGCACATCGGAGCAGTAAATGGAATTACTACTCGGGATACAATCTTGCGCCCGAGCGCCTCTTTAGCCCCAAAGCTGTTTCCCTGCAAGTGAGCGGATGTGCACCATCCCCGGAAGCGAGCCAGTTTATACCCTGGAAACCAGCTACTCTTCCAGCCAAGGCACCTTTTGAACTGGGGGAGACCCCACCACCTGGCAATGCACAATGGCCCTCCTTGCTCTCCCTTCTCCCCCCACCCCACCCCAAGGTTGGGCTTCTCCACGCGCTTCTGTTCAGCCCCAACTCCGAGCGAACCACCTTCCCTCTTTCCCCCCCAAAAAAACAAACACATCTTACCTCTCCCCTTCCCCCAACCCCGGCCTCTTTCACACAACCCGACCCGGAGAGAGCGCTGGAGACGGCGCATGATTTGCAGAAGTTTCTCCTTTGTCGGGCGACAAGGGGTGGAAAGGGGGGGGTCCTTTCAAGCGGCACTGGGCGAAAGAGGGCGGGCGGCTCAGCAGCAGAAGGCGAGAGGTGCCTTCTTCTCCGGCTCTCCGGCAGATCGAGCGTGCGAAGAGGCACCTCTCACCTTCCGCTGCTGCTGGCCGCCCTCTTTCGCCCAGCGTCGCTTTGGAAGTCGCTGAACGCCGTCAGGGGGGCGCTTGGCGACCGCCTCTCCGCTCGCCAAGTGGCGGTCGCCAAGCGCCCCCCTGACGGCATTCGGCGGCTTCCGAAGCGACGCTGGGCGAAAGAGGGCGGCCAGCAGCAGCGGAAGGTGAGAGGTGCCTCTTCGCACGCTCGATCTGCCGGAGAGCCGGAGAAGAAGGCACCTCTCGCCTTCTGCTGCTGGCCGCCCGCCCTCTTTCGCCCAGCGCCGCTTGAAAGGACCCCCCCTTTCCACCCCTTGTCGCCCGCGCTCGATCTCAACAGTTTCTAGACCTAGGAAATAGAATTTCAAAGCAGTTGTTAATCCTTTGTTTTATCCAGTACTGTACCCCGTGTTTCCCCGAAAGTAAGACATATGTCTTACTTTCGGGGTATGGCTTATATTAGCCGACCCCCCTGAAACCCCCCATATGTCTTACAATCGGGGGGGTCTTACTATCGGGGAAACACGGTATGTCATATTTGAAGTTATGTTATTGGATGTTTGTGTATCACTTGACATGTACGTGTAATTATCCCCGTTTGTTCATGCTCCCAAATAAAAAGAAGTACACGGCTAAATACTGTGTCACTTCACCCAGAGAGAATATGTGTCCAAGTCTTCTTTCTAGGATTTGCATTCGTGAGTGATCCCACACGGCTGGGTTCCTCTTAGCCACTTTGAAGACATTATCTTCATCAGGGACTTTGACAGCATCCACATGCATCTTATACTCTGAATGCAGCCTTTTTCCCCCAGCCCTAACTAGCTGCTAATGATCTTCCCAGCTCTTACCTTGCAGGCTCTTTCATTGTTTCTCTCTGCGAAGAATATTTTCCAAGCCCTAAGTCTTTGCAGGTTTATTTTCAAATTGATCTAACTTGCTCTGAATAAGTTTCTTTCCTGCCCTAACCAGCTGCTAATAATCATCACAGCTCTTACCAGATTGCAAACTCTTTCATTGTTACTCTCTGCGAAGAATGTTTTCCAAGCCCTAAGTCTTTGCAGGGTTTTTTTTCCCATTGCTGTACTGGCTCCAAATGTTTCTTTCCAGGTGCTAATGATGCTTCCAGCTCTTACTGGCTTGCAAGCTCTTACATTGTTACTCTCTCCAAATAAAGTTTTTTAAAAGCCCTAACCCAGGGTATAAAATAATGTGCTGAAGCTGACCAGACTAAGGACGCTAGCCAGATGAATATCTTTTCCCTATTTTCCTCCCCAAAAACTAAGATGTGTCTTATACTCCGGTGCGTCTTATGCTCCAAAAAATACGGTATATTTCATTCCCTCTGGAAGAAAATAGATTTTTATCCTAAACAAGGGATGATTGTGTTGTCAAATTCCACATGAATTTCTTCCCCAACTGATTATTTAAAAAGACAGCTTAGGCCTCATTCAGCTGAAATATCTCTCTGTCCCTCCCTCCCTTTCATCCATCCACCCACCCTATCTATCTATCTATCTATCTATCTATCTATCTATCTATCTATCTATCTTCGTCGTCGTCTGTCTGTCTGTCTGTCTGTCTGCCTGCCTGCCTGCCTGCCTACCTACCCACCTACCCACCTACCCACCTACCCACCTACCCACCCACCCACCCACCCACCCAATCTATCTATCTATCTATCTATCTATCTATCTATCTATCTATCTATCTATCTATCTATCTATCTATCTATCTATCTATCTATCTATCTATCTATTGATCTATCTGATAATATCATCTGGAAAGTTTTTAAGATATTACTGGCTAGAACTGAGGGAGGGAGGGACAGGGGTTTCAAATAATCTCAGTGTGTTATCAAACATCTTGCAAAAATCGTTGGATGTATAAACAAAATGCAAGCATTATTGAAAAAGTATGCCTGAAGTGATTTATCGCACAGGAAGGAAGGGGCAGAAGGAGGGAGAGAGAAAGAGAAGGATGGAAGGAAGGAAAGGAGGAGGGGAGGGAGGGAAAGAGAGGGAGGAAAGAAGATGGGAATGAGGATGGATGGAGGGAGGGAGGGAGGAAGGGGAAGAAGGAAGGAAGATAGATGTAAATAGATGGGTGGAAGGGAAGGAGGGAGAGAGGTGTGATAGAGAAAGGAAGGAAGGAAGGAAGGAAAGGGAAGAAGGAAGGAGAGGGAGGGAGGGAGGGAGGGAGATAGATGTAAATAGATGGATGGAAGGGAAGGAGGCAGAGAGATGTGACAGAGGAAGGAAGGAAGATAGATGTAAATAGATGGATGGAAGGGAAGGAGGCAGAGAGATCTGATAGAGAAAGAAGAAGGAAGGAAGGAAGGGAAGAAGGAAGGAGAAGGAGAAAGGAAGGAAGAAGATAGATGTAAATAGATGGATGAGGAGAAGGAGAGAGAGAGATATGATAGAGGAAGGAAGGGAAGAAGGAGTGGGAGGAAGGAAGATAGATGTAAATAGATGGATGGAAGGGAAGGAGGGAGAGAGATGTGATAGAGAAAGGAAGGAAGGAAGGGGAGGAAGGAAGGAAGATAGATGTAAATAGATGGATGGAAGGGAAGGAGGGAGAGAGATGTGATAGAGGAATGAAGGAAGGGGAAGAAGGAATGGGAGGTAGGAAGGAAGGAAGATAGATGTAAATAGATGGATGGAAGGGAAGGAGGAGAGAGATGTGATAGAGGAAGGAAGGAAGGGGAAGAAGGAAGGAGAGGAAGGAAGGAAGATAGATGTAAATAGATGGATGGAAGGGAAGGAGGGAGAGAGATGTGATAGAGGAAGGAAGGCGAAGAGAGGAAGGAAGGAAGGAAGGAAGGAAGGAAGGAAGGAATGGCCGAAGAATGTGGCTTTCTGAACTATACAAATTTCTCCCTGCCAGTTCATGTCTTACAACTGCTAAGAACATGAACCTCTTCTCTTCCTCCGACGCCCTTGAATTCACTCCTGTATTCATTTTCACACTGCAGCCGAAGGAAAATTATCCCGCAGTCAACTGCGCTGGCTGTGTGAAGCCCTCGAAGTGATCTCACACGTGCCTGATTAAAAATTCAGAAGAACATTGGGGGGAAAAATGACATCAAGTCCAGGAGCATCAGGGTCTGACCTTCAGTTGAAGAGACAGATGTTGGGGGAGTAAACCCTATAAAGACAACCAATTGTAGTTCTCATGTCGTACTTTTAGGTGTTGTGTTGTTGTGTTATGTTGTTCCTGAGCAGTGAAACTCCTACCACAGAATCCAGCATGCCCAGAGATTTAAACCATAAATTTGAATGCTAAGCCATCCGTAAAACCCCACAATTCTATTAAAATTCATCCTGGATAAAACAGGAAGCAATGCCTGGCAAAAACAAAACAAAACCCAACTTTTAAGCTTTTGTTCAAAGTTACTGAGAAACCTGGAAGCAAATTAGGAATTCCCGTTCTTTTGCCCACGGTTCAGTACGTAGAAAGTTTAAATAAAAATATCCCAAGTGAAAATACAGTGATTAGGAAAAGAGCCGGGGTGGCGCAGCAGGTAGAGTGCTGTACTGCAGGCCACTGAAGCTGACTTGTAGATCTGAAGGTCAGCGGTTCAAATCTCATCACCGGCTCAAGGTTGACTCAGCCTTCCATCCTTCCGAGGTGGGTCAAATGAGGACCCGGATTGTGGGGGCAATAGGCTGGCTCTGTTAAAAAGGGTTATTGCTAACATGTTGTAAGCCGCCCTGAGTCTAAGGAGAAGGGCGGCATAAAAATTGAATGAATGAATGAATGAATGAATGAATGAATGAATGAATGAATGAATGAATGAATGAATAAATGAATAAATAAAATTGTGGAATGTGCAGAATTAGATATGACGACAATGAAATTAAGAAATGAAGAAGACTCGGAGTATTATGAAATTTGGAATGTGTTTGATGAATGGTTAAAACGAAGGGAAAAAATTAGAGGATAATAAAAAATAACCATATATATTAGAATGTCAATAGTTGATTAATAGATGCAGTGCATTGGTGCACAGTGGGAGATAATATTTGTATTAGTTGACTTATTTAAGGAAAGACAGTATTAAGGCAGAAAAAATTTATAAATAGAGGAATGTATAAGGTATATAACCATAATAGTTAACCCGTCAATGCGAATTGCCATAAGAGAACCCTAAGGGATATATTGTATAAATGTGATTGTCTTCTTTAATACTAGCACGTCATTCTAGTTTTGTTTTTATGTCTTATTTTTCAGTAGTAGATGCTTGGAACAAATTTCCAGCAGACGTGGTTGGTAAATCCACAGTAACTGAATTTAAACATGCCTGGGATAAACATAGATCCATCCTAAGATCAAATACAGGAAATGGTGTAAGGGCAGACTAGAGGTCTTTTGGTCTTTTGCTGCCGTCTTTTGCTGCCGTCAATCTTCTAGGTTTCTATGTTTCATTTCTGTTTTTTCTTTTGTAGGTATTGTATATAATGTATGTATTTTTTGCATTGTTTTTAATGTATATACCATATTTTTCGGAGTATAAGACACACCTTAGTTTTTGAGGAGGAAAATAAGGAAAAGAATCTGCTTACCAGATATTCATCTGATCAGCTTCAGCACATTATTTTATCCTCTGGTTAGGGCTTTTTTTTTTTTTTTTAAACCTTATTCGGAGAGAGTAACAATGAAAGAGCCTGCAACATGGTAAGAGCTGGGAACTTGGTTAGCACCTGGTTAGGGCTGGAAAAAAACTTAATCGGAGCAAGTTACAACAATGAAAAAAATCCTGCAAGGACAAGGTTTGGAAAACATTCTTTGCAGAGAGTAACAATGAAAGAGCTTGCAAGCCAGTATGAGCTGGAAACATTGTTAGCACCTGGTTAGGGCTGGAAAGAAACTTACTCAGAGCAAGTTAGAGCAATGAAACAAACCCTGCAAAGACTTAGGGCTTGGAAAACATTCTTCGCAGAGAAAAACAATGAAAGAGACTGCAAGTTAAGAGCTGGAGGGATCGTTAGCAGCTAGTTAGTTGCATTCAGAGTATAAGACACACCCAAATTATTAGCCTCTTTTAGGGAGAAAAAAGGTGCACCTTATACTCTGAAAAATACAGTAACTTAATAAAAAGAATTAAAAAAAGAAAGTTTATCTTTGTATGGTCTAAATCTGCTTTTATGATTGTAAATGTAGTCTGTTTATCCTGCAATGAAGGAAGCCAGCAGAAAATCTTTGCCCAGATACACCAAAATACATCCTACATCTACTATCACAAGCTCTCCTATCCTCTGTTGACTGCTCCTAAATATCCTCATTATCTACTCATCCATCTCACATTGAACAGCCTATCTATTAACACCTTTGATGCTCTTCCAACAACTGTCAATCTTAATCAAGACTGTGTATTGGCTCAGACTCCAGTATTACAGGTAACAGCTAAATTGAATTGCTGGGTTGAACTGCTGGCTGTGGGCAGAGTCAGCCTGCAATGCTGTATTCTAATCACCGGAGCTCTAATCCCTGCCCAGCCCCTGATCCTGCTTCTTCTACACTCCATCCTAAAGTAGCTGAAGTTGAAATCCAGTTGATCTTCCTAATCCAACTGCTCAAGATTTTCTTATATTACACTATATTGATTTATTTGATTCTTTTTGTTAGGTTCTTATTGCTTTAAATGTGGTTTTTATATTCTGTGAGCCGCCTTGAGTCAACAGGGGCAAACAGGCAGCAATAAGAAAGAAAGGAAGAAAGAAAGGAAGGAAGGAAGGAAGGAAGAAAAGAAAGAAGGATGGTAGGATGGAAGGAAGGGAGGGAGGAAAGAAAGAAAGAAAGAAGGAAGGAAGGAAGGAAAGGAAGGAAGGAAAGGAAAGGAAGAAGGATGGGAGGGAGGGAGGGAAGGAGGAAAGAAAGAAAGAAAGAAAGAAAGAAAGAAAGAAAAGAAGCAAGTGAGTTGAAGCATGGAAAGTTAATAAGGATTCCGTTCCTGATTGGAGTTTTATAATGGGGGTTTACTGTTTTTTATTACTGTAATTAATATTTGACTTTTGTAACATTGTATCACATTTTTATTGTCGTAAGCCATCCTGAGTCCCAAAGGACTTGGCGGCATATAAGTCAAATTAATAAAATTTAATTCATTCAATTAATTAATTCAATTAATTCCCTAGTTTTAATCAGTATAACCAAGGATATTGGTATGAACTCTGTTCAGCAACACTCCCAGACACGAACCCATCTGGCTTTTCAAGAAAACATAGAGAAGAGGGGGGGATTTACATAGGTAAAAATAAAAATAATTATATTCTGATGTTCTCCAGAAGGTTTAATTGTTGGAGACGGTGTGTTTTGCACACCATGACTACGTTCACTGCAATAGCGTCCCCATCCTTTTTTAAAAAAAAATCACTTACCTAGACACTAGGGTTTATCAATATTGAGTACCTTTGAATTATTGACGAGAGCCCTCACGTATCAGAGTTGTGCCGTTGGTGGTGTTTGATTAAAGAGCGAAAGGAAAGCGTCCATGAAAACACAGATAAGAGAGGAAGTTTAAAGAAGGATTCTTGTTGATTGACTCTCAACTTTGCAAAGGAAATTAGATTCCTTGTCTGCATTACCTCCGCTAATCAAAAAGCGTCATTAGCTGAAGCATATGGAAATTATAGGTTCCTGTAACTTTATAGGAATGGATTTATTGCACTCTGTGTTCTCTAATAACAGGAATAAATAATATATTCTTAAAGAACCCAACAGAAAGCTGCCCCTTCAACCGAAGGAAAAATCATGAACTAATATTAGGATGAATCACAGCGTGGTTTTCTTTTGTAGTAAAGAACATAGGCAGATTTCTATCCGTAGTAATACAGCTAGAGACAGCATGAAAGCTACCAGCCATTAAAAGAGGGGAAAAAAAGAACCAAATAAACTCTCAAAATTTGATCCTCAAAGGCATGTGGCAGTCGACTCCAATTTATTCTCTTTCTAATGATTTCAGATTTTATTTATTTAATTATTTATTAGATTTGTATGCCGCCCCTCTCCGTAGACTCAGGGCGGCTCACAACAATAATAAGACAATATAAACAAATCTAATATTTAAGTTAATTTAAAAACCCTAATTTAACAAACCAATCATACATACAGACATACCAAGCATAATTTTTTTGTAAGCCTAGGGGGAGGAGAATATCTCAGTTCCCCCATGCCTGACGACAGAGGTGGGTTTTAAGGAGTTTACGAAAGGCAAGGAGGGTGGGGGCAACTCCGATCTCTGGGGGGGAGTTGGTTCCAGAGGGTCGGGGCTGCCACAGAGAAGGCTCTTCCCCTGGGTCCCGCCAAACGGCATTGTTTAGTTGACGGAACCCGGAGAAAGCCAACTCTGTGGGACTTAACTGGTCGCTGGGATTCGTGCGGCAGAAGGCGGTCATGGAGATATACTGGTCCGGTGCCATGAAAGGCTTTATAGGTCATAACCAACACTTTGAATTGTGACTGGAAACCAATCGGCAACCAATGCAGACTGCGGAGTGTTGGTGTAACATGGGCATATTTAGGAAAGCCCATGATAGCTCTCACAGCTGCATTCTGCATGATCTGAAGTTTCCGAACACTTTTCAAAGGTAGCCCCATGTAGAGAGCGTTACAGTAGTCGAACCTCGAGGTGATGAGGGCATGAGTGACTGTGAGCAATGAGTCCCGGTCCAAATAGGGCCGCAACTGGTGCACCAGGCGAACCTGGGCAAACGCCCCCCCTTGCCACAGCTGAAAGATGTTTCTCTAATGTGAGCTGTGGATCAAGGAGGACGCCCAAGTTGTGGACCCTCTCTGAGGGGGTTAGTGATCCCCCCAGGGTAATGGACAGACAGATGGGATTGTCCTTGGGAGGTAAAACCCACAGCCACTCCGTCTTATCAGGGTTGAGTTTGAGTCTATGTACTTACTATTGAAGTGGTGCCACATAGGTATTATTTAACGAGTGGATAACCTACTGGAAAAAAATCCTATTTATTAAGCCCCTCCAAGAATTCCTGGGGCTCACTAAACTAGAACCAATAAATCACTTCGGTGATTAGTAGCTGAATTACTTTCTCGTTGCAGACTCAATTCCTGCTAAGTAAAAGAACCGAATGAATAATTTGAAAGTTGAGTAACTCGGGGCTAAGAGGTTGGATTAAGAGCCAGGGAGTCTTTCATTCAAGCCAGAAGGAAACAAAACCTCCTTCGATGTCCCAGGCAAGTGAATACGTTTCTTATTTTCAGTCCACCATGTATAATTATTATTCTGAATTATAACACCTCCCCTAGCCTACAGGCCTGTTTCAAGGAAATAATGCTTAGAGAAGAAAGAATCAGAAAGAGGACTGTTAACATAGTAATAATCATTATGGGTTCATTTCATTCTTTCTGTTTCTACACATGATCAAACCTCAAAGCAGAGCATTTATCTCAAGTCAATAAACCATGGCTAATGCTTTCAATATAGAACCAAAGTCTTTGGTCATTCGTGCACTAGCCAAGTTGATTTAGAATAGAATCAGAAAAGAATTCCTAGTAGAAGCCACAATGCCTCAGAAGAACCATAGCAGCACCTTCTAGATCTAGAGCCTTGCTGGCACAGTGGTTAGAGTGACGTATTACAGGCCGACTCTGCCTACTGCCATGGAGTTTGATCCTGAACTGCTCAAGGTTAACTCAACCTTCCGTCCTTCCAAGGTTGATAAAATGAGGACCCAAATTGTTGGGGGCAAGAGGCTGACTCTGTAACCCACTTAGACAGGGCTGTAGAACACCATAGAAACATAGAAGTCTGATGGCAGAAAAAGACCTCATGGTCCATCTAGTCTGCCCTTATACTATTTTCCGTATTTTATCTTAGGATGGATATATGTTTATCCGAGGGATGTTTAAATTCAATTACTGTGGATTTATCTACCACGTCTGCTGGAAGTTTGTTCCAAGGATCTACTACTCTTTCAGTAAAATAATATTTTCTCAGGTTGCTTTTGATCTTTCCCCCAACTAACTTCAGATTGTGTCCCCTTGTTCTTGTGTTCACTTTCCTATTAAAATCACTTCCCTCCTGGACCTTATTTAACCCTTTAACATATTTAAATGTTTTGATCATGTTCCCCCTTTTCCTTCTGTCCTCCAGTCTATACAGATTGAGTTCATTAAGTGTTTCCTGATACATTTTATGCTTAAGACCTTCCACCATTCTTGTAGCCCGTCTTTGGACCCGTTCAGTTTTATCCATATCTTTTTGTAGGTGAGTTCTCCAGAACTGAACACAGTATTCCAAATGTGGTCTCACCAGCACTCTATATAGCGGGATCATAATCTCCCTCTTCCTGCTTGTTATACCTCTAGCTATACAGCCAAGCATCCTACTTGCTTTCCCTACCGCCTGACTGCACTGTCCATGAAGTGGTATATAAGTCCAAGTGCTATTGACCTTCCTTCCTTCCTTCCTTCCTTCTTTCTGTGGTGCTGCATTGGTTAGAATGCAGCATTGCAGGCTAAGTCTACTGATTGCCTGAGGTTTGATTTTGGGTTTGGTAATATATAAACAAGCTAACAACGAATGCTTGAATGTATTGAAGCACTATAGCTTTAACAGTTAATGTTGGAGATTGCCACAAGAGGGAGCCAGAAGTATGATTCTCTGTGTGTGTGTCTCAGTTATTTTCTGTGTTTGATATTGCTAATCCATTGTGTTCTACAGTCCTCTCTGAGTTTCGGATAAGATATAAAATCTATAGAAATAAAAATGTAAATTCATGTTTGTTCAAAATCTTAAATCTCTGAAAGTTCTTCACCAATTGCTTTGAAATTTTGACACAACATTGCATATGAATATGCACATGTTTATCAAGACATGTATTATAAATATGTCACACCTCTGACAGGTAAGACATGCAGATGCTTAAAACAGGACCTTATTCACCAATTGCTTTCAAATTTTGACACAACATTGCATTCGAATATGTATGTATTTTTATATACCTCCTATTATATTATATAGATGCCACACCTGTGACAAGTAAAAGCATGCAGGTGCTTAAAACAGGACCTTCTTCACCGATTGCTTTGGAATTTCGACAAAACGTTGCATTTGAACACACTCCGCAGTCTGCATTGGTTGTCGATCAGTTTCTGGTCACAATTCAAAGTGTTGGTTATGACCTATAAAGCCCTTCATGGCACCGGACCAGATTATCTCAGGGACCACCTTCTGCCGCACGAATCCCAGCGACCAGTTAGGTCCCACAGAGTGGGTCTTCTCCGGGTCCCGTCAACTAAACAATGTCGCTTGGCAGGACCCAAGGGAAGAGCCTTCTGGAACCAACTCCCCCCAGAGATTAGAATTTCCCCCACCCTCCTTGCCTTTCGTAAGCTGCTTAAAACCCACCTCTGCCACCAGGCATGGGGGAATTGAGATACTCTTTCCCCTAGGCCTCTACAATTTTATGCATGGTATATGTGTATATATGTTTGGTTTTTATAATAATGGGTTTTTAACTGTTTTTAGTATTGGATTATTATTATATGCTGTTTTATTACTATTGTTAGCCGCCCAGAGTCTGCGGAGAGGGGCGGCATATAACTAAATAAATATAAATATAAATATAAATATAAATATAAATATAAATATAAATATAAATATAAAAATAAAAATAAAAATAAAAATAAAAATAAAAATAAAAATATAAATATAAATATAAATATAAATATAAATATAAATATAAATATAAATATAAATATAAATATAAATATAAATATAAATATAAATATAAATATAAATATAAATATAAATATAAATATAAATATAAATATAAATATAAATATAATAAAATAAAATAAAATAAACTTGTGTGATTTAGATCTACACAGGGATTGCTTCGCACACAGACAATTATAGGTTGCATGTTCTAGAGTTGAAAAACTAGACAATCCAGGCTGAGCCACAGCCACAATCCAGTGGTGGCAGGGGAGGAAGGGATATAAAAGAGAAGTGAGGAAGGATAAGGAAAAAAAGAAAGAAAGAAAAAGAAACATTGACTCCTGCCTCTGTTGCAGTAAAATAAAGCATTAACACCAAACCACATTTTTTTTGTTTTAGCATGACAATATAAACTAGCCATTTCTACAAGGGTCTGTCAGTCTCATCAATACAAGCCAAAATCAAGGTTTCATTCATTGTCCACTTCAAGCACAAAGTTCAGAAGCTTTGTCTCCATGTGGAAACAAAAGAACACTGTATTTTTCAGAGTATAAGACCCACCTTTCCCCTCCTAAAAGAGGGTGAAAATTTGGAGGCTTCTTATATTCCAAATGTAGCTTTTTCGAAGCTTTTCCCCCCAGTCCTAACAAGGTGCTAACGATCATCAGGGCCTTGCAGGATTTTTCATTGCTACACCCTCCAAAAAAGGTTTTTTTTCCATCTCTCAGTCTTTGCCGGCCTGTTTTAATTGTTAATCACTCCGAATACTGTTTTTTCCAGCCCTAATGAGGTGCTAACAACCTTCCCAGCTTCCTAATCCCTCCAAAGAACTTTTTTCCAGCCCTAGGTTTTTGCAGGCTTATTTTCATTGCTACACCCTCCAAATAATTCTTTTCCAGCCCTAAGACTTTGCAGGCTTGTTTTCATTGCTACTCCCTCTGAAGAAGATTTTTCCCATCTGTAACGAGGTGCTAACAATCATCATCGGCTTGCAGGAGTTTTTCATTGCTACTCCGAATAAGTTTTTTTTCCAGCCCTAAGTCTTTGCAGGCTTTTTTTCATTGCTACTCCCTCTGAATAATATTTTTTCCAGCCCCAACAGGTGATAATAATCTTCCCGGCTTGCAGGATTTTTTCATAGCTATTCTGAAGAAGTATTTTTCCAGCCCTACATTTTCATTGCTACTCCCTATGATAAAGGTTTTTTTCCAGCCCTAACCAGGGCATAAAATAATGTGCTGAAGCTGACCAGACTAAGGACGCTAACCTGGTGGGTAGATTCCCCCCCATTTCCCTCCCCCAAAACTAAGGTGCATCTTATACTCTGAGAAATATGGTATAGCATTTTGTTTAGTGGTGTTCGGCAAGTTCGGACGAACTTTATGCAAAATTCGGCCAAACCCGAACTGAACCCGAACCCGAATGGGGAATCCCACCAAGAGATTCCGGGGGCGGAGCTTTGACGTCACATATATTGGCAGGTTGCTAAGGACGCCAAGGTGATCACTTCCTGTATTCCATGGAATCCAGGAAGTGATCACCTTGGCGTCCTTAGCAACCTGCCGGTGACCTCAAAGCTCCGAACGCGACCCTGAACTTTGCCCGAAGTTTCAAAAAAAATTGGGTTCGTGTTCGGCATACCGAACACCGCAAAATTCAGTATGGTCCCGAATTGTGTGGGTTCGGTTCGCCCATCACTAATTTTGTTTAATCGAAGGTATCACTCCACCAACTTCTGCACTCATTCGCCCCCGTGGTAGAAAAGTCTCCTTCCATTTTTGTGCGTATAATGATCTTGCTGCTGTCAACATACAGAGTATCAAAGTTCCTAATTTTTGTCCTCCTTTCGTTACCGGTGCCGCTGATAGAAAGCACGATTTTTAAAAAATCAATATATTTTTACCACATTATTTTCTTCCAAAGAAAGCCATCAAATCCATACCTGGTCATCCAGTCGCTCTTAGTTCCCAATGTCTCTTTTTTCATCTCTGTCTACCACAACCACAGGGTTCTCATTTGCAGCAAATCAAAGAATCTGGGCTCTTTGTAAGGCTGCACATACCTCGAAACTGATTTGGAGCAAACGTTTCTGGCCTCAACAATGAACACCATCTCTGCTGCTATTCATTAGAGCAGGATTTCAGACTTTTTGCATAAGTCTGGGAAAAAAGACGAGCCCCTTGCCCTAAGAGTTGAATTTTGCTTTTAATCAGCTGGGCCCACAAAAACCGCCACTGCAGTGCATAGGTGCAGAAAGCCCGATCATCCCTCGTTATCTCTAATGGAAACTTTTTTAAAAATGAGATCTGGCTACATACAGTTCTTCCCATATTTAGCTGACTCCAGTAATGGGCTGCAGCCCCAATGGGAGGAGGGGGGAACACAGTGGGGATAGTAATTTTATGCACTATTTATTGAATTCTTAATAATGCTGTCTATCAATCATGCAAAATGCAGCCGTGCGAGCTGTCATGGGCCTTCCCAGATATTTCCATGTTTCTCCAACACTCCAAGGGGTGTATTGGCTACTGATTGGTTTCCGGACATAGAAACATAGAAGATTGATGGCAGAAAAAGACCTCATGATCCATCGAGTCTGCCCTTATACTGTTTTTTGTATTTTATCTTAGGATGGATCTATGTTTATCCCAGGCATGTTTAAATTCAGTTACTGTGGATTTACCAACCACGTCTGCTGGAAGTTTGTTCAGGCATCTACTACTCAATTGTAAACTATACTCCTCAGTAAGACCTCAGTATTTACAGCCCCTACTTGACAAAATCATACACTGGGACTGTAATAAACAATTATCATATTTTCTTCAGGGTACAAATATATATGTAATTTCTAGAACCGCTAAGTTTATAGTCAGGGCTGTTCAGATGAGAATACATTTTATAGAACATATTGGGGTGGCATGCAAAGGAGATGAACTCACTTAAGAATATTTTATATCAGTATCTTAGATTTGTTTAATATAATCCTTTGCACGAGTTATATTCTCATGTTTTACTACTCAATTTTAGCATATTATACTGCATTTTAACTTATTATTTATTCAAATTCCCTCTATTTTAGCCAATTTTATTGTATTTTAATCAGTAATAGTTTTATGATGACCGATGTGGTCCTTTTCCTCGCTTTGATATGGTCGATTGACTAATCAAATAAAGTTGATATTGATTGATACTACTCTTTCAGTAAAATAATATTTTCTCACGTTGCTTTTGATCTTTCCCCCAACTAACTTCAGATTGTGTCCCTTTGTTCTTGGGTTCACTTTCCTATTAAAAACACTTCCCTCCTGAACCTTATTTAACCCTTTGACATATTTAAGTGTTTCGATCATGTCCCCCCTTTTCCTTCCGTCCTCCAGACTATACAGATGGAGTTCATTAAGTCTTTCCTGATACGTTTTATTCTTAAGACCTTCCACCATTTTTGTAGCCCTTCTTTGGACCCATTCAATTTTGTCAATCTCTTTTTGTAGGTGAGGTCTCCAGCAATTCAATGTGTTGATAATTGACCTATAAAGCCCTACATGCAGGGGTGGGCAACACAGTTCCACCGGCGGAAATGAAGCTGTGTGTCCAGCTCCAGCTGACTATCCTCCCCTCCCATCCTCCACCTCTTCCTCGGAAAGCGGCAGGGAGACCAGCACCGGCAGGGGTTGGAGGGGGCCCATTTCCTCCCCTCTCTTTTCTCAACAGCTGATTGGCGCCCATTCGCCTAGCTACCCAGCCTGAGGCGGAGGGGGGGTGTGACCCAGGAAGAAGAGCACGGGAAAGGCGAAGCAAATTGTCACCCCAGAGAGCAAGGTTGAGGTTGTAAGTCGAGAACTTAACAGTTCACTTGAATATGATGATCGCTTAAGCCACTCCCACCTGGTCAAATGACTGGCAAGCCACTCCTATCCAGTCACATGACTATCAAGCCAAACCCACAAAATAAGCCACACCCACAGTGTGGCAGTAAAAAATTTGGCTGCCCATTACTGCCTACATGGCATAGGACTAGATTACCTCTGGGGCTGCCTTCTGCTGCATGAGTTCCAGCAACTGGTCAGGTCCCACAGAGTCAGCCTTCTCCAGGTCCCATCAACTAGACCAGTGATTTTCAACCTTTTTTGAGCCGCGGCACATTTTTTACATTTACAAAATCCTGGGGCACACCACCAACCAAAATGACACAAAATGACACCCTAAGACACTCTCCTCTCTTTTTCCATCCCTGTCTCCTCCCCCCATTTTGTGTGTGTGTGTGTACACATTCTTGAACCATTTCAAAAAACAGGTGAGGGCTGTTCTCTCTTATTCTTTGGGTGCTTTTTATCATATGCTTTAAATCAAGAGTCACTTCTCTCTTTCTTTTGTTTCTCTCTCTTTCCTCTCATTCTGTCTCAATCATTTTCTCATTTCTCTTTTTTCCCTCCCCTTTTTGCTCATTTCTCTCTCTCTCTCCTTTCCTTCCTCTGATTTTCTCTCTTTCTTTCTCTCTCTCTTGCTTTCTTTCTCTCTTGCTTTCTTTCTCTCTTGCTTTCTTTCTCTCTCACTCTTTCTCTCTCACACACACTCTCTCTTGCTCTCTCTCTTGCTTTCTTTCTTTCTTTCTTTCTCTCTCTCTCTTGCTTTCTTTCTCTCACACTCTTGCTTTCTCTCTTTTCTTTCTCTCTTGCTTTCTCTCTTGCTTTCTCTCTCTTTCTCTCTCTCTTGCTTTCTTTCTCTCTTGCTTTCTCTCTCTCTCTCTTTCTCTCTTTTTCTCTCTCTCTTGCTTTCTTTCTCTCTCTCTCTCAGCAAAAAGTTGTGAGACTGAAACCTGAGCTTCCTTCTTCGCGGCACACCTGACCGTGTCTCGCGGCACACTAGTGTGCCACGGCACACTGGTTGAAAAACACTGAACTAGACAATGTCGTTTGGTGGGGCCTAGGGGAAGAGCATTGTCTGTGGGAAGGGGGCAGCCCTCTGGAACCAGCTCCCCCCAAAGATTCATACTGCCCTTACCCTTCTTGCCTTCTGCAAGAATCTGAAGACTCATCTATACCGCCAAGCTTGGGGCCATTAGACTCCAGCCTCCTGACCAACGAATGACATGTATGTGGTTGTTGAGTGTGTATGATTGATTTTTAATATAATGGGGATTTTAGATTAGATAATTGGGTTTTATATTAATTGGATTTAGGATTTATATTGTATTGTTCTTTTTATATGTTGTAAGCTGCCCTGAATCTCCAGAGAGGGGCATCATATAAATCCAATAGATAGATAGATAGATAGATAGATAGATAGATAGATAGATAGATAGATAGATAGATAGATAAGATAGATAGATAGATAGATAGATAGATAAGATAGATAGATAGATAGATAGATGATAGATAGATAGATAGATAGATAGATAGATGATAGATAGATAGATAGATAGATAAGATAGATAGATAGATAGATAGATAAGATAGATAGATAGATAGATAAGATAGATAGATAGATAGATAGATAGATGATAGATAGATAGATAGATAGATAGATAGATAGATAGATAGATAGATAGATAGATAGATAGATAGATATTTTGACCACTTGTTGTCTGTTTGACAGGAATGCTGTAATCCAGCCATGGAGGGATCCTGAGATGCCATAGGATTTGAGTTTTAGGAGTAGTTTGTCGTGGACCACTGAATCAAAGGCTTTGACTTTGGAAACTCAGCTTCCCTTTACCCTTCTGAGTCAGTCACCAATTTTATCTTTCAGGCTGATCTTTCAGCACTCAGGCCTACGTAAACTCCAGCAAAGCAGAGGTTAGCGTAACAGTGAACTGCACTTGAAAACCGTCTGTGATGGTTTTTCGTGAATTAAAGAGGTTTTGATTTCTTGCGGAGCAATTATTTCTTCCCTGCAATCAGCAATCTGCTAAAAGTATTTGCAAGTATAATTTCTTTTCCCCCAAACAGACCTTTCAACATATTTCTGAAATCATTAATTCCGTTCTTATCTGATAATAGTTTGGATTGTGCCTAGATTATATTGAAACAGTGTACCCATGGCTGTGAAGAAGCATGCAACCACAAGTTTTATCCATGTCCTACATCAGAAATTCCACTCTGGTGTGAAGAAGCCATGACGGACAGATTCTACCCGTGTCATTTTTCATTTATTATGTCAAACTACTGTCAGTTGCTCTGAAAGATGGTTTATAGAAAACGAGTACATTTTGTTATGCACAAGAGCGCTGAAATATCGAGACAAAAAAAAATGAGATGGTTACTTTTAGCGGCACAATATTTTAAACTTCGTTTATGGGTGTAACGTATCCAAAAACAGAACTGTTGTAGAGTTCTCACAAGTATCCTGAAGTGATGCGTGACCTTGAAAATGACCTGCACGATTTACATTTTTAGAAAAACCACCACCAAAGGTCTCATCGCTGAAGTATTCTTCAGGTAATCAAAGATGAAAGCATCTCTCGTTTTCACATGTTGTCACTTCCCCCGCTAATATGAATTGGATCCAGCTTCACATTCTTAACTCAGTCCAAACTCTTCTGCAGTTCAGAAAATTTAAGAAATTAGAACAGTGCAGTGGTGAAATGCTACTGGTTTGGCCCAGTCTGGGTCTACTGATAGTGGTGGCCGTAAATGGTTCAGAGTAGGGGTCTCCAACCTTGGCAACTTTAAGCTCAAGTCTAATGAACTGTTATGGCTTGGCCTTCATTTTCCAGTAATGCTATTGTTAGGAAGATATTCAGTAAGACGTAGTAAATATGAATGTGTTGTGGTTGGCTCTGGCCCAGCTCCTGCCCCAGGGAATGTGGAGGTGGATGCAGGGGAAACTTCAACATGTCATAGGCCTGTTTTATTGCCGACAGTCAGGTAGTTCAGTTTCCTCGGACGAAGAAGAAGGTGGGAGTGACTTGGAAGAGGGGGGCTTGGCACACAGCCCAGAAAGTCAATCTCCGTTATCTTCGGTCGATTCGGATGCGGAAGTCTTGGACCCATGCAGGCGCAGAGTTATGCGTAGAAGAGACCAATTGAGGGCATATTACAGGAGATAAGAGAGGCCACCTGTATTTGGGTGGGGCTCCAGTAATTAGTGCTGCTGATATAAATAGCAGCATGTGGGTTTGGCCATTGTGGAAGATTATCTGATTGTTGTGTTTCAGGACTGCCTTGCTGTCTCTGGACTTTGTTGATTTTTCACGAATTTGAAACCAAAGCAGAGCAAAGTGTGTGTGTGTTTCACTTCGTGGAAGAAGAAGGGCTGTGACATTTCTTCACAGCTGCAAGCCAAGTACTTAAGGACTGATTAAGGGAATTGTACAGACTGCCAGGTTGTTTTAGGACGAGTGCTCTTTGCAATACAAAAAGAGTGCTTAGTTTATTTTGAGATATTTTGGGATAAAGAACATTGTTTTGAATTTTCAAACTTGTGTGTGTCTGAAATTTGTACCCTTGAATTTTCGGGAGGCTCATACCAGAGAGCCTGGCAGAACATGAATGGATGATATATGTTTAGGATTAAGTAATATTGTTTTTTTTTCTTCTTTGTGTTAATGTTTCTTTTCGTTAAAAAGGGCGATTAAGCTAGAATAAGGATTTAGAGATGTACAATTGAAAAATAGCACTGTTAGAAGTCCCTTTGGACCAAATGTATTAGATAAGTAAAAGTAGATTAGATGTATTAGCTAATGTCATTGCAAACGTGAACAAGGATGTTGGAAAGTTTTATGTGTGATTTTTCAGGTGATAAAAGAAAAAGAGTCAGCACTAGTGGGAGGATAAATGCCAAAAGTAATTGGATAATTATTGTATTGTAATGCAGATGGAAGGCATATGATATTGAACGTGTTTTTGAGTGGAGAAAATAAAAAAAATTCACCCGAGAAATAGGTTATAACAGGTGAATCACCTGCATATGGAGCAGAGGGGTAACATTCTCACAAATTTAATCTCCGGATTAATTTTTGAAACTATCCTTTTCCAAGCCAACCTGCAACTATCACACATACTCTGCCATTAAATAGAACGAACATCTGATTCTAAATGTTTCGTTTCTGTTTCACTATACAGTGGTACCTCTACTTATGAACTTAATTCATTCCGTGACCAGGTTCTTAAGTAGAAAAGTTTGTAAGAAGAAGCAATTTTTCCCATAGGAATCAATGTAAAAGCAAATAATGTGTGCAATTTTGGAAACCACAGGGAGGGTGGAGGCCCTGTTTCCTCCCAGGAGATTCCTAGAGAGGCCCCACGGAGGCTTCTCCCCACCTTTTCTGGCCCTGTTTCCTCCCAGGAGATTCCTAGAGAGGTCCCACGGAGGCTTCTCCCTGCCTTTTCTGGTCCTGTTTCCTCCCAGGAGATTCCTAGAGAGGCCCCATGGAGGCTTCTCCATGCCTTTTCCGGTTACAGTTTCGGAGGCTCAGGTTTGTGAGTGGAAAATCGTTCTTGAGAAGAGGCAAAAAAATCTTGAACACCTGGTTCTTATTTGGAAAAATTTGTAAGTAGAGGTGTTGTTAGGTAGAGGTACCATTGTAGTTGCTTCTTGCTCAAGTCACATCTGGTAAATGGCTGCTTTGTCCAAATATAATGAGGGGGATGTGAAAGATTCCGTGGTTATAATTTTTGGTTATTCTCCTTCTCCTTTATTGCTTTTAATTGGTTAGCCTCTTTTCTATCATTTACGGTGGATGATTTATCATCATAAACTGCCAGGAATTCAGTATTAAACAAAGGAACCATGCACACAGGCAATAATCCCAATAATCCTTGGAAAGCACAACTCAAATGAGCCCCATCCAAAATCTACTTTCTTAAATTTCACTGTTGGACTCTTAGAGAAACAAATACCCTCTCTGCGATTATTCAGCCTGTCCTGTGATCGGATTGACAGATGGTAGCCCGGCTATATCTTGTATCTTACTCTTGGCAAAGCTATCCATCAGCGCATCCCATATTCCCAGGTCTGACATGCTCACTGCATGAACAAACATGGAAAGGGTTTGTTGTGAATGCCGTGGCCATTGTCGCAGTCTCTCTTGTGCATTGCAGCTTCCAAATGTCTTATTGAAGATAAAGACTTGTGACATTGTTTTTTTAAAAACTGGGCAGAGGGTGAGAGAGTTTTAAAAAAAGAAAGCAATTTTGATTTTCTTGAATTCTGAGCCGCATATAGGCTCTATGTAAGCTCAGAATTCGGGAAAACCAAAATACTGTAGGGGTTTTTTTTACACATAAGCTGTAACGTATTATTATTATTATTTATTATTTATTGGATTTGTATGCCGCCCCTCTCCGCAGACTCAGGGCGGCTAACAACAGTGGTAAAACAACATGAACAATCCAATTAATAAAAACAACTAAAAAACCCTTATTATTAAAAAAACCCAAAAAACCAAAAACAGAACATACACACAAACATACCATGCATAACTTGTAGTAGCCTAGGGGGAAAGGATAACTTAACTCCCCCATGCCTGGCGACAAAGTTGGGTCTTAAGTAATTTGTGAAAGACAAGGAGGGTGGGGGCCGTTCTAATCTCTGGGGGGAGTTGGTTCCAGAGGGCCGGGGCCACCACAGAGAAGGCTCTTCCCCTGGGGCCCGCCAAATGACATTGTTTAGTCGACGGGACCCGGAAAAGGCCAACTCTTTGTTGTGAGCCACCCTGAGTCTGCGGAGAGGGGTGGCATACAAATCTAAATAATAGATAGATAGATAGATAGATAGATAGATAGATAGATAGATAGATACATAAATAACTCTGTGGGACCTTATCAGTCGCTGGGATTCGTGCGGTAGAAGGCGGTTCCGGATGTATTCTGGCCCAATGCCATGTAGGGCTTTAAAGGTCATTACCAACACTTTGAATTGTGACGGGAAACCGATCGGCAGTATGCTGGTGATACATGGACACGAATCTCACAATCAACACAAAAACTAATACTGTATATATATGTATAGTACTAGCCATAGATGCTATAGTTAAGAAATATGGAAGCTATAATGATAAATGATAGTAGAAATAGATAGAATGATTAATAAGCGTAAAATGGCACCGGACCAGATTACCTCAGGGACCGCCTTCTGCTGCACGAATCCCAGCGACCAGTTAGGTCCCACAGAGTGGATCTTCTCCGGGTCCCGTCAACTAAGCAATGTCGCCTGGCGGGACCCAGGGGAAGAGCCTTCTCTGTGGCGGCCCCGGCCCTCTGGAACCAACTCCCCCCAGAGATTAGAACTGCCCCCACCCTCCTTGCCTTTCGTAAACAACTTAAAACCCACCTCTGCCGCCAGGCATGGGGGAATTGAGATCCTCTTTCCCCCTAGGCCTTTACAATTCTATGCATGGTATGTATGTATGTATGTATGTTTGGTTTTTATATTAATTGATTTTTAATCATCAATACCAAATTACTATTGTACACTGTTTTATTGTCGCTGTTAGCCGCCCCGAGTCTCTGGAGAGGGGCGGCATACAAATCCAATAAATAAATAAATAAATAAATAAATAAAAAATAAGAGTCGATATATGTGTAGTAAAATGTATTAATGTATGTATATAAGTTTTGTTGGTTATTGTATAAATGTCTATTTTGTTTGTATTTTCTTTTTTGTATTCTTTTTCTAAAGTTTATATAGTGTATTAATAAAAATTATTTTTTAAAAAAAGAATCAATATCACATAGACACTTTGTTCTTGGCTGCGGCAAAGGAAGGCATCGAATCCATCTTGCTGACGCAGAAAAAAGTTGCAGCTCCTCTTCAGCAAAGAAATATCTCCAGCGCCAAGCTGCCTTGTGCCGTAGCAGAAAGTAAAATCAGATAAAAATCCATTCCTGTTCCGGAGCCCAATTGTGCACTGATACACTCCCAGCAGTGCTTATCTTCTTTCAGGTTGCAATTAATCCACCAGGAAGTTATCTGGAAGTGGTTGTAAATCCAATCCCAGCATCTTGCCTTCATCAATCGACTCACATGGCAAGCTGTGCTTCTAAGAAGTCAAGGACACGAGGGGGAAACTGAGTCCCGGAGAGGTTTGAAGAGTCGTAGAATGGTCCTTGTTGATTATTATTATTTCAGACACTTCAAGCTGCCCCTGATACCAGCTTCTTCTGACCACAACGCTACCCCTGATTCTCAAGGATTCCACTAATTGTGAACCCGAGGGCTTCAAAGAATAGAATAGAATAGAATAGAGGAGAGGAGAGGAGTGTAGCATAGAATAGAATAGAATAGAATAGAATGAGAGAAGAGGAGAGGAGAAGAAAAGAGAAGAGAGTAGAGTAGAATAAAGAGTAGAATAGAACAGAATAGAATAGAATATAGAGTAGAGTGGAGTGGAGTGGTATGGAATAGAACGGAATGGAATGGAATAGAGTAGAATAGAGTAGAATAGAATAGAATAGAAAGTAGAGTAGAAAAGAGGAGAGGAGAAGAGAGAAGAAAGAAGTGAGAAGAGAGTAGAGGAGAATATAGAATAGAGTATCTATCTATCTATCTATCTATCTATCTATCTATCTATCTATCTATCTATCTATCTATTTATTTATTTGATTTTTATGCCGCCCTTCTCCTTAGACTCAGGGCGGCTTACAACATGTTAGCAATAGCAATTTTTTAACAGAGCTAGGCTATTGCCCCCAACAATCTGGGTCCTCATTTTACCCACCTCGGAAGGATGGAAGGCTGAGTCAACCTTGAGCCGGTGATGAGATTTGAACCGCTGACCTTCAGATCTACAAGTCAGCTTCAGTGGCCTGCAGTACAGCACTCTACCTGCTGCGCCACCCTGGCTCATATAGTAGAGTATAGTAGAGTAGAGTGAGGGGAGGGGAGGGGAGGAGAGGGGAGGGGAGAGGAGAGGAAAGAGGAGAAGAGAAGAATAGAGAGGAGAGGAGGACAGAACAGAACAGAACAATTCTGTTATTCTGTTCTTTTCTGAGTTCTCCAGGTTTCCTGTGACCCCCCCCCCCCCCAAAAAAAAATTGGATGTAGCCCAGAGATTCCACAAAATACCAACGTTACAGAAAAGAAGCCCTTCTTAGATCCGTGTCTGCAGGAAGATCATTTCATTACCTCTGCTAATGAACCCAGCTGTTAGCTTAGAGGACAAAAATCAATCCAATTTCAGAGGTGGAATTAATTTCCGGGAGCCCAGAAGGAGGAGGGTTTGTTTGCCAAATGGCCAAACTGCTGAATTATTCTTCCTTTTTCAAAGAATCTCCTTAAAAAATCCAGAGGATCAGGAACACGGCAGGTGACACTTGACTTGGCCCTAGAACTTCAGAAAGCTGGGCCCAAAATTAAGCATGGCTTACCAGCAACAGCCCCAAACTTCCTCTTAAACAAAATGTAGCTAAATCAGTATTTATATTATGCCTGAGTTGTCAAATTAGATTTCTGCCTTCACAATTTGCTTGTGCTTCAAAATGAATATTGCATGCTTTATAATTATATGGAAAAAAGCATGATTGCATCCTTGTTAGAGCATTATTCAACTTTAAGTAGCCCCTGAAGGCTTTTGAAACATTTTCTTTTCCGTGTTTATTTTACTTTTTAAAAAAAATGCATGTAAGGTGGGATTGTTTCCAGTTGAGCACAATAATGTGTTTTGCATCATAGGCTCAAAACTGAAAGATTGATAAGTGTTTAACAAATATGATTCTAAAAACTGGAGTAAAATCATTCATTTCCTTCCTTCCTTCTACCTTTTCTCTCTTTTTCTCTCTTTCTCTTCTTCCTTCCTTCCTTCCTTCCTTCCTTCCATCCTTCCTTCCTTCCTTCTACCTTCTATCTCTTTTTCTCTCTTTCTCCCCTTCCTTCCTTCCATCCTTCCTTCTACCTTCTATCTCTTTTTCTCTCTTTCTCTCCTTTCTTCCTTCCTTCCTTCTACCTTCTATCTCTTTTTCTCTCTTTCTCTCCTTCCTTCCTTCCATCCTTCCTTCCTTCCTTCTACCTTCTATCTCTTTTTCTCTCTTTCTCTCCTTCCTTCCTTCCATCCTTCCTTCCTTCCTTCTACCTTCTATCTCTTTTTCTCTCTTTCTCTCCTTCCTTCCTTCCTTCCATCCTTCCTTCCTTCTACCTTCTATCTCTTTTTCTCTCTTTCTCCCCTTCCTTCCATCCTTCCTTCTACCTTCTATCTCTTTTTCTCTCTTTCTCTCCTTCCTTCCTTCCTTCCTTCTACCTTCTATCTCTTTTTCTCTCTTTCTCTCCTTCCTTCCTTCCATCCTTCCTTCCTTCCTTCTACCTTCTATCTCTTTTTCTCTCTTTCTCTCCTTCCTTCCTTCTTTCCATCCTTCCTTCCTTCCTTCTACCTTCTATCTCTTTTTCTCTCTTTCTCCCCTTCCTTCCATCCTTCCTTCTACCTTCTATCTCTTTTTCTCTCTTTCTCTCCTTTCTTCCTTCCTTCCTTCTACCTTCTATCTCTTTTTCTCTCTTTCTCTCCTTCCTTCCTTCCTTCCATCCTTCCTTCCTTCCTTCCTTCTACCTTCTATCTCTTTTTCTCTCTTTCTCTCCTTCCTTCCTTCCTTCCTTCCATCCTTC
The DNA here is from genome assembly GCF_031021105.1 of Erythrolamprus reginae. Taxonomy (NCBI): domain Eukaryota; kingdom Metazoa; phylum Chordata; class Lepidosauria; order Squamata; family Dipsadidae; genus Erythrolamprus; species Erythrolamprus reginae. The sequence goes on from NC_091956.1 coordinate 10,953,857, forward strand.
CTTCCTTCTACTTTCTATCTCTTTTTCTCTCTTTCTCCCCTTCCTTCCATCCTTCCTTCTACCTTCTATCTCTTTTTCTCTCTTTCTCTCCTTTCTTCCTTCCTTCCTTCTACCTTCTATCTCTTTTTCTCTCTTTCTCTCCTTCCTTCCTTCCATCCTTCCTTCCTTCCTTCTTCTATCTCTTTTTCTCTCTTTCTCTCCTTCCTTCCTTCCTTCCATCCTTCCTTCCTTCTACCTTCTATCTCTTTTTCTCTCTTTCTCCCCTTCCTTCCATCCTTCCTTCTACCTTCTATCTCTTTTTCTCTCTTTCTCTCCTTTCTTCCTTCCTTCCTTCTACCTTCTATCTCTTTTTCTCTCTTTCTCTCCTTCCTTCCTTCCTTCTACCTTCTATCTCTTTTTCTCTCCTTCTCTCCTTCCTTCCTTCCTTTCTTCCTTCCTTCTACCTTCTATCTCTTTTTCTCTCCTTCTCTCCTTCCTTCCTTCCTTCCTTTCTTCCTTCCTTCTACCTTCTATCTCTTTCTCTCTCCTTCCTTCCTTCCTTCCTTCCTTTACCTTTCCTCTTCCTTCCTTCCTTCCTTCCTTCCTTCCTTCCTCTGTCCCTCCCTCCCTTATTTCCCTGGGCTTAAATTACCATTCAGGTGTTCTTTAAAACTTGAGTTCTAATAAGTGAATAATATATAAAACCACATATTTCAGTTTTTAAAAAATCAGATTCTATTTCAAATATCTAAATATGGATATGAAAGCAAATACCAGCTACAACTACTAGCACAACTGTCCACAGTTGATTTCTGTTTTTTTGGGTTGTTGTTTTTTAAGGGAAGACTTCTATGGAGGATCACCTGAGATTAAGCCCACACAAATCCTTATAATTACCATCAAATTTCAGCTTCTTCATAGCCCTTCAAATCATATTCATTCTGTTCGTCCCTGAACTGCCAAGGTTTCAAAATGGGGTAAAATGGAGAAAAATATCCTTTACAAATGGCCAAACCAGTTCAGTTCAATTTAAGCATTTGGTTTTTCTTTAAAAAAAGAAAAACAGATCCTGTTTAAGGTTCAAACCAATTTGAAATTATAAGAGCCCATCCAAATGTTCCAACTGATTAGAAAATGAATTTCTGCTCAAGCATTCAAATGGAATTTCAGTTCCATTGATCAATTTGATCAAAGGAGCTGGGGTGGCGCAGCAGGTAGAGTGCTGTACTGCAGGCCACTGAAGCTGACTGTAGATCTGCAGGTCAGCGGTTCAAATCTCATCACCGGCTCAAAATTGACTCAGCCTTCCATCCTTCTGAGGTGGGTAAAAATGAGGACCTGGGTTGTGGGGGCAATATGCTGGCTCTGTTAAAAAGTGCTATTGCTAACATGTTGTAAGCCGCCCTGAGTCTAAGGAGAAGGGCGGCATAAAAATCTAATTAACTAATCAATCAACCAATCAATCAACCAATCAACCAATCAACCAATCAACCAGTCAACCAGACAACCAATCAACCAATCAGCTAATTAACTAACTAACTAATTAACTAATTAACTAATTTCTGCAATGCCTCCAGATTGATTTGGAGTTTTTCAATTCCATTCTGCAAACTGAAGCAGTGTTGCAGGACGCAAACAATTCATTCAAGAAAGGATAAAGAGTTTGCTTTTAAAGAGGGTTTTTTTGGTGGGGGGGTATAATTTTTTTTAATTGTTTTTCACATCTTACAGAGATTCCAATTCACATACCGTACCTCAAATTAAAATATAATGCAATATAATATCCAATGCCAAATTCTTAATCAAATTAATCAAATTATTTATCCAATTTATTCTGGTACATATCATTCATCCTGTGCTACCTCCTTTCCAAATACTGTACTATCACCCGAATTTTAAATATTTAGATATCTTAAAGAGTTTGTTGAGTTCTCAACTTTCCTCTTTCTAAAATTAGCAAATGCTGCCACCTGGTGGCTGTCTACCATGATAGCTTATCTATTCATAATAGCAAGATCTACAACAGTGATGGCGAACATTTTTGTCCTCCAGTGCTGAAAGAGCATTCATGCACACTATTGCACATGCGTGAATGCCCACACCCGTAATTCAATGCCTGGGGAGGGTGAAAACAGCTTCCCCACCCCCTGGAGGCACTCTGGAGGCCAGAAACAGCCTGTTTCCCAACTTCTGGTGGGCCCAGTAGCGTCGTGTCTCACCCTCTCCAGGCTCCAAAGGCTTCCCTGGAGCTAGGGGAGGGTAAAAACGCCACAAAACAAAAATACACCAGGATGCACACACGTGCATGCAAGAGAACCGAAGCTATGCACACCGCGCACCATGCGCTACTGGTGCGCCGTCCTCTACTGTGTTGGTAGCAACCCACTACAGATACCAATGATTGGGTTCACGTGCAAAAAGGGTGTGTGCGCACATGTGCCCACACCCATTCCCTCTTCCCCAGGCATGTTCACACACCTGTGCTTCCCCCTGCGCATGCATACACACACACCATCCCCCACACATGCGCATAGGCCTCTCTGAAGCCAGGGATGGTGGAAAAAGCAGCCCAATGGGGAAACTGGAAGTTTGGAAAAACGGACGTCTAGTTTGCCCGTTGTGGTGTTTTTCACACTCCAGTGGACTCAGGCAAAATTCATTTCCATCCTGATAAACACTATTTTTTATTTATTTATTTATTTATTTATTTATTTATTTATTTATTTATTTATTTATTTATTTATTTATTTATTTATTTATTTATTTATTTATTTATTTATTATTTATTACTTAGATTTGTATGCCGCCCCTCTCCGAAGACTCGGGGCGGCTCACAACACGTGGAAACAAATCATAAATAATCTGACAATTTAAAATATTAAAGATTTTAAAAAGACCCCATATACTAACACACATACACACAAGCATACCATATATAAATTAAACATGCCCAGGGGAAGATGTTTCAGTTCCCCCATGCCTGACGACAAAGGTGGGTTTTAAGGAGTTTACGGAAGGCAGGAAGAGTAGGGGCAGTTCTAATCTCCGGGGGGAGTTGGTTCCAGAGGGCCGGTGCCGCCACAGAGAAGGCTCTTCCCCTGGGGCCCGCCAACCGACATTGTTTAGTTGACTGGGACCCGGAGAAGGCCCACTCTGTGGGACCTAATCGGTCGCTGGGATTCGTGCAGCAGGAGGCAGTCTCGGAGATATTCTGGTCCAATGCCATGAAGGGCTTTAAAGGTCATAACCAACACTTTGAATTGTGACCGGAAACTGATCGGCAGCCAATGCAGACTGCGGAGTGATGGTGAAACATGGGCATACCTAGGTAAGCCCATGACTGCTCTCGCAGCTGCATTCTGCACGATCTGAAGTTTCCGAACACTTTTCAAAGGTAGCCCCATGTAGAGAGCATTACAGTAGTCGAACCTCAAGGTGATGGGGGCATGAGTGACTGTGAGCAATGAGTCCCGGTCCAGATAGGGCCGCAACTGGTGCACCAGGCGAACCTGGGCAAACGCCCCCCTCGCCACAGCTGAGAGATGTTTTTGGTCCTTGTGCAATTAGTTTTGGATGTTTCGGTATATTGCCTTTGTTAAAATTTAGCTTTTATACTTAAAATGTAAATTTAAGTAACAATTTAATGGAGAACGAAAAAGAAATTGTTGGGAAAATAAAATAAGTCCCTCCTACTGAAGCTTGTGGGGTGATGGAGCTTCTTCTTCTTCTCCTTCTCCCTCTTAATCTTCTTCTTCTTCTTCCTCTTCCTCTTCCTCTTCTTCTTCTTCTTCTTCTTCTTCTTCCCCCTTGCTCTTCCCCTTCCTTTCTTCTTCCTCTTCCTCCTTCTCCTCCTCCTCCTCCTCCTCCTCCACCTTCTTCAAATGTTCAAAGTACTTCATGTACGTAATCTGCTTTCATGAAGCAGCTGGGGGGAAAAAACCACTTTAAGAAAGACTTTGGAATCCACTTGGTTGAATAAAAGATGAAAATGAATAATTAAGGCAGCATTAGTGTGTATAAAAATGAAGCTTCTTAAGCCCATCATCTCAGAAGAGGCGCAGAGCAGGGAATTTCTCTGAGTTGAGAGGGACCTTGGAGGTCTTCTAGTCCAACCCCCTGCTTAGGCAGGAAACCCTACACTACTTCAGACAGATGTTTATCCAAAACTTCCAGTGTTGGAGCATTCACAACTTCTGGAGGCAACTTCTGTTCCACTGATTAATTGTTCTGACTGTCAGGAATTCTCTCCTTAGTTCAAAGTTGCTTCTCTCCTTGTTTAGTTTCCACCCATTGCTTCTTGTTCTACCCTCAGGTGCTTTGGAGAATAGCTTGACTCATTCTTTGTGGCAACCCCTGAGACTGCTATCACATCTCCTCTGGTTCTTCTTTTCATTCAACTAGCCATGCCCAGTTCCTGCAACCGTTCTTCATATGTTTTAGCCTCCACTCCCCTAATCCTCTTTGTTGCTCTTCTCTGCACTCAACATCCTTTTTGCATCGTGGCGACCAAAACCGAATGCCGTATTCCAAGTGTGGCCTTACCAAGTGGTATTATCTAACTCCCAAACCTCGACTTCTAATTTTGCCATCTAGATAACCAATTTTCTTCTAATTAAATTCCCCTTTGACTTCCTCTTAACAATATTAATGCAATATCATTAGCATTATCCTCTTACAAACAAATAGGCCGTCAGACCTAGTCCCCCTTCTTACACAGGGGTTCTGTTTCTTTAAAACAGAACCCCTTATATAACCTTAGTGTTCTGTCGGGCTCTCTGGTACACTCCTCCCAAAAATTCACAGGTACAAATTTCAGACACACACGCGTTTGAAAATTCAAAACAATGTTCTTTATAATGAAAATTCACTTAAACTAAGCCCTCTTTTTGTATAGCAAAGAGCACTCGTCTCCAAACAACCTGGTAATTTGTACAAGTCCCTTATCAGTTCTGTGATACTTAGCTTGCAGCTATGAGGCAATTCACAGTCCTTCTTCTTTCCCAAAGTGAAACACACTTTGCTCGGGTTTAGTTTCAAAGCGGGGAAAAATCAGCACACAAAAAGTCAAAGTCAGTAAAGCAGTCACGAAACACAACGATCAGATAATCCTCCTCAATGGCCAAACCCTCAGGCTGCTATTTATAGCAGCCTCACTAATGACCACAGCCCCACCCAACCACAGGTGGCCTCATTTTCTTTGATAATAATCTCTCAGTTGTTGCTGCCTATGCATCGCTCTCTGCATGCGTGGCTGTATCATTAACTCTTGTTCTGAATCCAAGGAGGAGCTAGATAATTAATCTCCTTCTGAGCTGTCTGCCACACTCTCCTCCTCCCTGTCACTCATGTCTTCTTGGTCAGAGGAGCCTTCATCATCAGATTCCACCGGGGGCAAAACAGGCCTGCAGCATGTGGATGTCTCCCCCACATCCACAGTCCTTGGGGCAGGAGCTGGGCCAGAGCTAACCACAACACTTAGTAAGGCCATTAATCAACAAGTTCAGAAGACTTTTGATTCAAAGGTTTCTCTGCGCAGACCTGGAGTTTTTCCTTTTGCACTTACTCTTTGCAAGATGTCACAAGGCATGTCCATCATTCTTGCAAATGACTTTTTTAGATAGCCCGGACAGGCGAAGAAGATGCCAAGCCAAAGGCAGGATTTTAACAACCCACTACGCACAAAGAGCTCCTTGCTTTTCTCTTTTAAGCGAAAAGAAGCCATTCCTAATTCATACTATTTCCTGGCAGGAAGGGTAGACGACCCAAGACGAATTACCTTAATTTAATACCGTCCTCAGTGCCTTGTTGACAAGATTGATTACACTGACAAAGAAGAAACTAAAAGAAAGCGGCAGCCAGAACAACAAGCCAACACTAAAATGTATTTGCTTCTATTGTAACTTTAAAGAGTTTAAAGGACTTGGCAGGTACTGTAAAAAAAAAAACAACCCAAAGCAATTCTAAGGGTGTTATCATGCAAAAGAGAATTAATTGATGATGAGGTGCCCAGAAAAAGAATGGCTGCTCTTTTAGAGCTCAGCTCTCAATCCTCTGCTCTCAGTTATTATTATTAATAATAATAACAGAGTTGGGAGGGATCTTGGAGGTCTTCTAGTCCAACTCCCGGCTTAGGCAGGAGATCCTACACTACTTCAGACAGATGGTTATCTAACATCTGCTTTAAAACTTCCAGTGTTGGAGCATTCACAACTTCTGGTGGCAGGCTGTTCTACTGATCAACCATTCTGACTGTTAGGAAATTTTGTTGATGTCTTTTAACCCTACACAAGTTCTGAAGGGTATCTTTTTCTAAGAAAATCTTCCCATAGATTTTTATCCAACTTTTATCCAACTCTGGGTTCCGTCAACAAAACAATGTCGCTTGGCGGGGCCTTTTCCCAGGGGGAAAAGCTTTCTCTGTGGTGGCCCCGACCCTCTGGAATCAACTCCCCCCAGAGATTAGAATTGCCCCCACCCTCCTTGCCTTTCGTAAGCTCCTTAAAACCCACCTCTGTCGTCAGGCATGGGGGAATTGAGACATTCTTTCCCCCTAAGCCTTTATAATTTATGCATGGTATGTTTGTTATATGGATGTTTAGTTTTATAACAAGGGTTTTTTAGTTGTTTTTAGTATTGGATTTGCATGATGTTTTTTATTACTGTTGTTAGCCGCCCTGAGTCTACGGAGAGGGGCGGCATACAAATCCAATAAATAATAATAATAATAATAATAATAATAATAATAATAATAATAATAATAACTACTACTTTATGGCTAGATTCAAAACTGGATAGATTTTCTATGGTGATAACAAATATTTTCATTTTCAGAATAAAGGTTGCTGTCATTGTATCTTTACTGATTACGAGTGTATCGTCAAAGCCTTTGGCATCACTTTGGCCTTTCTCCAGCTTTATTTTAGCACAAATAAAATCTAAGTTAGTTCTAAGTTGCTTTTCTCCTTGTTTAGTTTCCACCCATTGCTTCTTGTTCTACCCTCAGGTGGTTTGGAGAATAGGTTGACTCTCTCTTCTTTGTGGCAACCCCTGAGATACAGGAAGACTGCTATCATGTCTCCCCTGGTCCTTCTTTTCATCAAACCAGCCATGCCCAGTTCCTGCGACCGTCCTTCGTATGTTTTCGCCTCCAGGCCCCCAATCATCTTTGTTGCTCTTCTCTGCATTCTTTTTAGAGTCTCAATATCCTTTTTGCATTGTGGTGACCAAAACTGAATGCAAATATTCCAAGTGTGGCCTTGCTGAGGTCTTATATAAAGTGGTATTAACACTTTGCAGTGATCTTGATTCTATCCCTCTGTTAATGCAGCCCAGAACTGTGCTGGCTTTTTTGGCAGCTGCTGCACACGGCTGGCTCCTATTTAAATGGTTGTCTACTAGCACTCCAAGATCCCTCTCACAATTACTACTGTTGAGCAATGTACCACATATACTGTACCTTTGCATCTTGTTTTTCTTGCCTAAATGTAGAATCTTACTTTTTTCACCATTGAAAAAAAGTGGTGCCATTTTTCCATTTTCACCATTGAAAAAAATAGTTCTTCATGCATATCCCTTTAATAACAATAGCATTTAAACTTATCTACTGGTCCACAGTGCTTTTGCAGCCCTCTCTAAGCAGTTTACAGAATCAGCCTCTTGCCCCCAACAATCTGGGTCCCCATTTGACCCACCTTGGAAGGAGGGAAGGCTGAGTCAACCTTGAGCTGATAGTGAGATTAGGACTGCTGGACTATAGCTAGTAGTTAGCTGAAGGAGCCTGCATGGCTGCAGTCTAACCACTGCACCACCCCGGCTCTGTAACTCTTTAAGCGTCTCGCTTTAACATTTAATAGCAATATGCCCTTAGACTTATAAAGTGCAGCCCTCCCTAAGCGGTCAGCCTATCGCCTCCAACAATGTTGGTAATGACCTTTAAAGCCCTACATGGCAGTGGACCAGAATACCTCCGGAACCGCCTTCTACCGCACGAATCCCAGCGGCCGATAAGGTCCCAGGGAATTGGCCTTCTCCGGGTCCTATTGACCAAACAATGTCATTTGGCGGGCCCCAGGGGAAGAGCCTTCTCTGTGGTGGCCCCGGCCCTCTGGAATCAACTCCCCCCGGAGATTAGAACGGCCCCCACCCTCCTTGTCTTTCGTAAATTACTCAAGACCCACCTATATCGCCAGGCATGGGGGAACTGAGACACCTCCCCTAGGCTTTTTTATTTTATGTTTTTGGTATGTATGTGTTGCATGGTTTTTAATTGTTGGGGTTATATATATTGTTCTCTTTTAATATTAGATTTGTTGCAATGTTATATTGTCTTGATTATTGTTGTGAGCTGCCCCGAGTCTTCAGAGAGGGGCGGCATACAAATCTAAATTATTATTATTATTATTATTATTATTATTATTATTATTATTATTATTATATTATTAATCTGAGTCCTCATTTTTCTGACCTTGGAAGGACGGAAGGCTGAGTCAACCTTGAGCCGGTCAGGATCAAACTCCTGGCAGTGGGCAGAATTGGCTTGCAATACTGTATTCTAAACACTGGGAGGGAAGAACGGAAGCTTCTAACTATATGGCACTTCATTCAAACTTTTGAAGGTCTTGGAACATCACAACTATCATTTTCAGGAAGTGGGTTAAGCTACCGTATTTTTCGGTGTATACGATGCACCTTTTTCCTTCCGGAAAGAAGCTGATAATTTGGGTGTGTCTTATACTCTGAACATAGCTTTTTTTTGCCCCAGCCCTAACTAGCTGCTAATGATCTTCCGAGCTGTTACCTTGCAGGCTTATTCATTGTTTCTCTCTGTGAAGAATGTTTTCCAAGCCCTAAGTCTTTGCAGGTTTTTTTAATTACTCTAACTTGCTCTGAGTAAGTTTCTTTCCAGCCCTAACCAGGTGCTAACAATGTTCCCAGCTTTTACTGGCTTGCAAGCTCTTTCATTGTTACTCTCTGCCAAGAATATATAGGGGTTTTTTCATTGCTTTACTTGCTCCAGATGTTTCTTTCCAGCCCTAACCAGGTGCTATGAATGTACCCAAGCTCTTTCATTGTTACTCTTTGCGAAGAATGTTTTCCAAGCCCTAAGTCTTCACATATTTTTTTTTCATTGCTCTACTTGCTTCGAATGTTTCTTTCCAGGTACTAATGATGTTCACAGTTCTTACTGTCTTGCAACCTCTTTCATTGTTACTCTCTCTGAATAATTTTTTAAGCCCTTAACCAGGGGATAAAATAATGTGCTGAAGCTGACCAGACTAAGGACGCTAGCCAGATGAATACCTGGTAAGCAGATTTTTCCCTATTTTCCTCCCCAAAAACCTAAGGTGTGTCTTATACTCCTGTGCATCTTATACTCCAAAAAATATGGTATGCATCTTTGCAGACCAAGGTTGGGTTGGGCTAATTTTCATGGTTTTCAATCATTCTACCATAGCAAACATGTTATTATTCTTTCCCTGATGCCTACTGATGAAAGGATCCAGTTCCCAAAGTCCCTAATTATTCTCTAGCCATACATGGGCCAACTCGATTGTGGTCATATTGGACCACAAACATAAACTGAATGGAGTTATAAACAATTCTGTCTTTTCAGTTGAAAAATCAACCGTAACGGTCTAATATTTCCATGCTCTGTTCACAGCTGAACACTACGGAGCAATCTGGCTTTCCAAATCCCAACTGGTGTTGATTATTTAATACTCCAATTACACTATTATTAAGGAACGTCTAAATATTTGTTTATAACATCTCCTGTAAGCTGCTTCCCTCCAAATATAATCGGGACGTTCAATTTTTTAATTATTGTACAAAATAATCAATGGTGAAATAAAACATTATAACTTAAGAATATTGGCCACTGACCATTTTCTAGCTTGGCTTTGGGACAAAATTTAGGACGGCATCCAAAAACTTGAAAGCCATTCTGGCTTCAGATTGCTATTTCTCTAGACCATCAGGAAAATTCTATATTTCTGTTGGAAGCAATTACAATTTTGTCTGTCTCCAGTGAAAATGTGTCCGGGGAAGTAATTATTTAACCTACTGCTCTTCTTTCTGAGATTTATTGCTTTTCAGTAGCATTGTCCTGGCCAGAACATTTTGGGTGGAAAATGTCTACAAGGATGGGAGTCACATAACCAACCAGAAAGCTACTAAAAGATTGCCCACTTAATAGGATCTCGGCTTTAGGATCCTTGATTTATGTGCTCATTCTATAACAGTAAAAACAAATAAACAAGATGGTAGAACGGTTCTTTCTTCAAAAGTGAAACTATATTTCATGTCCAAAAGGGAACTTCACAAGAGATCAAACACTGTAATTTCAATCATGTGAAATATGGTGTAGTTTAAATCACATAAACCCTTAGTAAGGCCACATTTCGAATGCTGCTTGCAGTTTTGATCACCGCGTTGGAAAAAAAATGCTGAGACTCTGGAAAGAGGGCAGAGAAGAGCAACTGAGATTGTTAAAAGTTGAATTTAAACCTGTGGGACAAGAGCAGAATATCTCATCATGTTGGAAGAGACAGGTGAAACTCAAAAAAAATAGAATATCCACAAACTTGGAAAACTTCTATTATTTTATTTATTTGTTTGTTTTGTCACGTACATATTGGTGGTATACAAAGAAATAACTATGTTTATATACATGACACTAGTAAAAGAGAAACATGAGGACAGGGGAGGGAAGGCACGCTGGTGCACTTATGCACGCCAACTCTGTGGCGTGCATAAGTGACCTCTTAGGAATTGGGACCTCTTAGGAATTGGGAGAGGTCAACAATGGATAGTCTGAGGGTAAAGTTTTGGGGGTTAGGTGATGATACTATGGAGTCTGCTAGTGAGTTCCGTGCATCAACTACTCGGTTACTAAAGTCGTATTTCCTGCAGTCAAGTTTAGAGCGGTTTAAGTTTGTATCTGTTGTGTGCTATTTGCTGCCACTTCACCACAAGACAATCCTCCTTTTTGTCCATAGGGGCCACATCTTGAGCACCCCTGAATTATACTCCTTATTTCACTCCCAAAATATAGGATGTTTTCTCTTCGGAGTTAAACTTCAGGAATTTTTAACCAATTCATAGCACTGAAATTAAAGTTCCCCTTTATCTGAAAATTTATTTTATTTACAATTCTCCCAATTGCTTTAAAATTGAATTTCCTCCCATGAAAGACAATTGAAAATTCCCCATGTAAATATTTCAAGCCAGCGTGATTTTGATTACGCTCCTGGAAATCCAAAGTGAATTCTAAGTTTTCTGGAAGCAAAACTGACGTCCTAATAAATAATATCCGATGCTTCCGAATCAGCCAAGTAGAATAAAGCTGTACTTTAATCTATATTGGCCAGGTTCAAACCATAGTTTGCATTCCAGGGGTTTAAGATCTCAGATACTCACTAAGAAAAGAACAATCCAAATAAAAGTTGCTTTGGTTAATGAAAATTAAATGCACCTTACACTGTCAAACCTTTATGCTGGCTTTTTGAAAAGTTTCCCATAAATAAAATAAATGTATTTTATACTATAAACCACTGGGTGGCAATCATTCAATGTGGATTAACGCCTTCTGGGGGGGAAAAAGACAAAATGAGAACAGAAGTTAAGTTTGAAATCCATAGCCGCTGATTGTGAATATGTATTTCAGATGGGGAAAAAATGAATAACAAGTATTGACAAAATTGAACGGGTCCAAAGACGGGCTACAAGAATGGTGGAAGGTCTTAAGCATAAAACGTATCAGGAAAGACTTCATGAACTCAATCTGTATAGTCTGGAAGAGAGAAGGAAAAGGGGGGACATGATCGAAACATTTAAATATGTTAAAGGGTTAAATAAGATCCAGGAGGGAAGTGTTTGTAATAGGAAAGTGAACACAAGGACAAGGGGACACAATCTGAAGTTAGTTGGGGGAAAGATCAAAAGCAACATGAGAAAATATTATTTTACCGAAAGAGTAGTAGATCCTTGGAACAAACTTCCAGCAGACGTGGTAGATAAATCCACAGGAACTGAATTTAAACATGCCTGGGATAAACATATATCCATCCTAAGATAAAATACAGAAAATAGTATAAGGGCAGACTAGATGGACCATGAGGTCTTTTTCTGCCGTCAGACTTCTATGTTTCTAAGTGTTCAAAAATTGAGTCCATTCAATCAGTGAATACATGTAATCTTACAAGGTTTTTCAGCTTACAGTTTGAAATGAATAAATTGGTATAAAATAGTAAATGAACAAATAAATGAAAATAAAAAAATATCTGAAGATAATATAAACATATT
>NC_091956.1:10971138-10988638 GCF_031021105.1 Erythrolamprus reginae
TACGGAGAGGAGCGGCATACAAATCCAATAAATTATTATTATTATTATTATTATTATTATTATTATTATTATTATTAATAATTGCATTTAGAGCTAAATTAATGGCTCTATAAAATTATCATAAAATTTGGTAATGGCATTACCCTGGATCGCCATTTTTTTAAAATTCCCAGATTAATTCCCAGATTGTAGAGAAAAAGCATTTCAGTAATCTGTCCATATCTTCAAACACGCATCTTCAAAAGCAACATGTAAGTAATCTCTAAGATACTTTTTAGAGTTAATCATACAACCAGCCAGCAATAAACATCTACATGGAATCTGCACTTCCACTGTGTTACAAATATTGTTTAACCTTAACATTTAAATATCTAAAAGTATGTTCAGACTCAGCAATATCGATAAGCAAACATACACTCAAACAAACAAACAAACAAACAAACAAACAAACAGCACATAGTGTTACCAAAACTTTGAAAAACTAATTCTAAAAATCCTCATTTTGAATCTCCACTGACTGTCATAAATTATTTTATCTTATTTTATTTATTTGTTTTGTCAAGTACAACATTAGGGCAGGGGACGGAAGGAACACTGGTGCCTTACTGATCCCTTAGGAATCGGAAGAGGTTTTTGTGCAAACACAAAAATTATATGGGTCACGATTAAAATATTACTTGCATAAAGATTTTTCTGTCCTCTATCAGCACCATGGACAAAGAATGCAACAAAAGACACATCGGGTGTTGTGGCCCATTTTGTTCGGTTCACTTTGTGCAACAACAACAAAGTATTTGTACCTAAGAAATTCAGCACTTAGATACCGTAGTATCACCCCCTAACCCCCAACATTTTACCCTTAGACTGTCCCCAGTTGACCTCTCCAGATTCCTAAGAGGTCAGTAAGGGGCGTGCATAAGTGCACTAGAGTGCCTTCCGGCCCCTGTCCTATTGTCTCTCCTATATCCCATATATCTTCTCTTCTATCCCTATATCTTTCTTCTATTCTCTCATTGATAATTTTATCCTATACTCTCTCTTCTATTCTTTCTCTAATTCTATTTCCTCGAAGGTGTCCTCTATTACCTTCATTGTGCACTATTGTGTATTGGACAAAATGAATGAACGAATGAACGAATGAACGAATGAATGAATGAATGAATGAATGAATAAATAAATAGGGGGGAAATAGTCGAGCGTGTTTTTATTTTCATTCACTCGTTCAGACATGTGAGTTTGCATCTAAGTTCTCAAACTGAAATGGAAGAGAATCCCGAAACTAAAAGATTTTGCTACAATACAAAATGTCAGGATATTCCACAAAAATGATTTTTATTTATTTGCTTGTTTTGTTTGTTTTTTTCAAGTAGGTATCGGTAGTATACAAAGATATAACAATGTTTATATACATGATGCTAGTAAGAGAGAAACATGAGGACAGGGGACGGAAGGCACTCTGGTGCACTTATGCACACCCCTTACTGACCTCTTAGGAATCGGGAGAGGTCAACGGTGGATAGTCTAAAGGTAAAATTTTGGGGGTTAGGTGAGGATACTACAGAGTCCGGTAGTGAGTTCCAGGCACCAACTACTTGGTTACTAAAGTCGTATTTCCTGCAGTCAAGTTTAGAGCGGTTTACTTTACGTTTGTATCTCTTGTGTGCTCATGTGTTGTGGTTGAAGCTGAAATAGTCGTTGACAGGCAGGACGTTGTAGCAGATGATTTTATGGGCTATGCTTAGGTCGTGTTTGAAGCTTTCTAAACCTAAACTAGAGTCTGGTAGTGAGTTCCATGCAGCGGTGGGCTACGAGTCGGAGCGCTAAATTGCGTTCATCACTGCGGCTTGTAAGTTCTTGCAGGGCCAGCATAATTTTGCACTTGTGGAAGTAGCAAAATCGTGCACGGAGCCACAGGTGCGCCCATGTTTCGGTGAGCATTTTTTGCTTACTTGCATGCCAAAAAACAGGCGCACTTTCGGTTCCGTGCGCAATTTTGCTACCTCCACAGTTTGAGCAGCAAAATCGCGCTGGCCCAACAAAAACTTATGAGCTGTGGTGGCAAGTGCAATTTAGCGCTCCAACTCGTAGCCCACCGCTGGTTCCATGCATCAACTACTCAGTTACTAAAGTCGTATTTCCTGCAGTCGAGTTTGGAGCGGTTTACTTTAGAGCGGTTTATATATAAGTCATGATCATTCATGACTTATATGAATTCAGTAAGTAAATACCTCTTCCTTTCTTAATATCCTTTTTAATATTCTGAGCGAAAATGACGTTTCATTTTCACAATCTCTCTTTTTTTTTTTTTGCCTAAATTAGGATTCAAAAATCATTAAGGTAATCAGAATAAGCAACAGCTGAAAAGTAGGAATAAAATGCCCTGTTTACGTACGATAATTTTTTCCCCCCTGGAAATCTTAGCAGTTTTCTTCCAACTTAGAAAATATCAGCAAGGGGTTAAGCCTCGGGATTATTTTCAGAGAATTAAAGTAGGAATGCAAAAAAAATTATATTCCAGAGACTAGATTTTTTTTTTAATGGAATTCCAACACGAACAAAGTCCTGTGATTTTTTTTGTGCCTTCAACTTTGTGACAGAAATAGCTACAAGGGAGCAATTTTAGGCAAGAAGCGCTTGTTCTGAATTCAATGATAAAAGGGAATCTATGAAGGGACTTAATGCAGAACTGAAGAGTTGTCCTGCAGCCGAGTGTTGACGCATACAACTTGGTGCATCAACACTTCTGTATATGAAGTGGAAACACAGGCCATTTACGCTTTTAACAACCTGGAAATAAATGAATTATATATGTGTGTGTACGTGTAACATATTTTTCTGATAATGTAGGAGGAGCATCACAGCTTCCTTTTTGCCTCTCGGCTCCACCAGAGACGATATTCCAAGGCAGATAAAGTTTTTATAGCCAACAACTATAATCTATAAGTGTAACATATTTTTATGATAATGAAAAGAAAGGGAGTCTACTATAGAGCTATTTCGGGCTTATTTGCCTTCATCAGGTAGGCACACCCTTACTGGCATTTGAAACTGGGGCCTCTGTATTACAAGGCAGAGGCCTAAGCCATTAGACTACAGGCTCATCTCCTGTATCAGTTTGTACCAGGGAAGGGTTATGTGTGATTTTTTTTTTTTGTCGAGTCACCCTACTATATTGAAGGAGCATCATACTTCCTTTTTGCCTCTCGGCCCCATGAGGCCTCAGGTTCAAATCCCAGTAAAATGGTGTGGCTACCTGATGAAGGCAAATAAGCCCAAAATAGATCTATAGTAGTCTCCCTTCCTTTTCATTATCAGAAAAATATGTTACACTTATAGATTATAGTTGTCAGCTATAAAAAGCTTATCTGCCTTGGAATATGGGCCCTGGTGGAGCCGAGAGGCAAAAAGGAAGCTGTGATGCTCCTCCTATATACCAGGGTGACTCAACGAAAAATCACATAGATAGATAGGTAGGTAGGTAGAGATGGAGTGATGAATGGATAGGTAGGTAGGTAGGTAGGTAGGTAGGTAGAGATGGAGGTATGGATGGATAGATGGATAGATAGATAGATAGATAGATAGATAGATAGATAGATAGATGGAGACGGAGACGGAGACGGAGACGGAGACGGAGACGGAGACAGAGACAGAGCAAGTCCAGGCCATTTCTGTTCTTCCAATCAGATGCAATAATTCCACTCTCAGTAACTGGAGGATGATTGAAATGGGTTGCCGTATTCTCATCCTCTTTTAACGACCCCACAATCCCTTGCAACTGAATTTGGGCAACTGAATGGAGCTCAGTGTTTTACTGGCCAGAAGCTCTTCCCTGTCGCCAATGTGGAGTTTTGTTCAGCAGATATATTCTCATTGTGCCCAGAGAGAGAAATATCGGTCTCTACCTAGGAGACTGATAGTGAATCTTTTTTTCCCCTGGGTGCCGAAAGAACATGGGTGCACGCTATCGCGCATGCGTGAGTGTCCACACCCATAATTCAATGCCTGGGGAGGGCGAAAAGAGCTTCCCCCCGCCGCCCGGAGGCCGTCTGGAGGCTGGAAACGGCCTGTTTCCGAATTTCTGGTGGGCCCAGTAGGCTCGTGTTTCACCCTCCCCAGGCTCCAAAGGCTTCCCTGGAGCCAGAGGAGTGTAGCAACACCTATGACACTGAGAGCATCTGCACCAAAGACAAATTCCTTGTGTGTCCAATCACCCTTGGCCAATAAAAAATTCTATTCTATTAACAAATGCCTTGATTGTCCCATGTAGCATAGACTAGAATTTTATTTATTTATTTATTTATTTATTTATTTATCTATTGATCTATTGATCGGTTGATCGGTTGGTCGGTTGGTCGGTTGGTTGATTGATTGATTGATTGGATTTGTATGCCACCCCTCTCTGGAAACTCGGGGCGGCTAACAACAGTAATAAAACAATGGACAATAATAATCCAATAAATACTAAAAATGATTAAAAAACCCATTAATATAAAAAAACAAACATACATACAGACATACCATACATGAACTTGTAAGGGCCCAGGGGGAAAAGAGCATCTCAATTCCCCCATGCCTGGCGGCAGAGGTGGGTTTTAAGTAGCTTACAAAAGGCAAGGAGGGTGGGGGCAATTCTAATCTCTGGGGGAGTTGGTTCCAGAGGGCCGGGGCCGCCACAGAGAAGGCTCTTCCCCTGGGTCCCGCCAAGCGGCATTGTTTAGTTGACGGGACCCGGAGAAGACCCACTCTGTGGGACCTAACCGGTCGCTGGGATTCGTGCAGCAGAAGGCGGTCCCTGAGATAATATGTGCTTAATGAGAGCATCCTGTCTCAGTAAATTCATTTACATAGTAATGCTTCTTAAGTACCTAATTTCTACCTCTTTTCTCCAGCATATTGATAATATGGACAGTGTTAAATCTGTCCATTTCTGCACAGTCCAATATTTAAATTGTTTCTTCTTCTGTAGGTGCTTCCTCGCTTTTCCAACGTTGTGCAAATACAGTTCTTGCTGCTGTTAAAGCACAGAATGAGAAATATACACTGCTCTGGTTTCTTAAGGTATTTATATGCTGGATCTAAATCGATAGGCTTGTTTAATTGCTCCTTTGGTAGAAGACCAGGCTTCAATAATTCAAAATTTAAACACGTATATGTAACTTTCCGGAATGACAAAAGGGTTCATTCCCTTAAATCGTATCATTTGTGTTTAGAAGTTCAATATTTATGGCAGCTTTGTAAATCCGGCAATTTGCTTAACACAACAAGTGGCACTCTCAGTCTTTTGCAAGATCTCAGGTGAAATTGTATTACCAAATCAAGGCAATAAATTTAAATTATATGCCAATAGTGGTGTGTTTATTATTCAGCCAGGTTCAATATTAGTGTCAAACCCAATGGGTGCGTGTGGGGTGGTATCAACTCTTGTCATTTTAGCATTTTATTTATCAGCTATTTGGAATACCTCTTTGAAGACTGAAAATATTATTTGATCTTGCAAAAATGTGATCTATTTTTAGTTGACTACAAAGGATCTTTCCCTCGACAATCCTGAATAATTTATCTGTAAACGGAGAAAAACCTGAGACAGCTGCTGTAACAAACAGATGCATTAATACACCCAGGGATGTTCAGGTGTTAAGCTTTCCAACCTGAGCAACACTGATAAAAGAGACCTTTATTTGCAAAGTAGGCTCTAGTTTCTAACCGTTGGGATGAATGGTATCTTACTGAAGTATTGAAGGAAAGGGAAGGGAAGGGAAGGGAAGGAAGTAAAGTAAATGGATGAAGAAGGGAAGGGAAGGGAAGGGAAGGAAGTAAAGTAAATGGATGAAGAAGGGAAGGGGAGGGGAGGAAAAGAAAGGAAAGAAAAGGAAAGGAAGAAGAAAGGGAGAAAGGAAAGAAGGAAAGGAAAGGAAGGGAAAGGAAAGGAAGGAAATGGATGAAGAAGGGAAGGGAAGGAAAAGAAAGGAAAGAAAAGGAAGAGGAAAGGGAGAAAGGAAAGAAAGGAAAGGAAGTAAATGGATGAAGAAGGGAAGAGAAGAGAAGGGAAGAGAAGAGAAGGGAAGGAGAGGAAAAGAAAATGGAAAAGAAGGGAAGAGAAGGAAGGGAAGGAGAGGAAAAGAAAAGAAAGGAAAGGGAGAAGAAAGGGAGAAAGGAAAGAGGGAAAGGAAAGGAAAGGAAGGGAAAGGAAGTAAAGTAAATGGATGAAGAAGGGAAGAGAAGAGAAGGGAAGGAAGGGAAGGGAAGGAGAGGAAAGGAAAAGAAAAGAAAGGAAAGGAAAGGAAAGGAAAGGAAGAAGAAAGGGAGAAAGGAAAGAAGGAAAGGAAAGGAAGTAAATGGATGAAGAAGGGAAGGAAAAGAAAGGAAAGAAAAGAAAGAGGAAAAGGAGAAAGGAAAGAAAGGAAAGGAAGTAAATGGATGAATAAGGGAAGAGAAGAGAAGGGAAGGAAGGGAAGGGAAGGAGAGGAAAGGAAAAGAAAAGAAAAGAAAAGAAAGGAAAGGAAGAAGAAAGGGAGAAAGGAAAGAGGGAAAGGAAAGGAAAGGAAGGGAAAGGAAGGGAAAGGAAGTAAATGGATGAAGAAGGGAAGGGAAGAGAAGGGAAGGAAGGGAAGGAAAAGCAAGGAAAGGAAGAGGAAAGGGAGAAAGGAAAGGAAGTAAATGGATGAAGAAGGGAAGGGAAGAGAACGGAAGGAAGGAAAGGAAAGGGAAGAAAAAGGAAGGAAAGGAAGGAAATAGATGAAGAAGGGGAGGGGAGGGAAGGAAATGGCTATCAAACTTCAGTATGCCATGTTTATATTTCCTTCAGATCTGCTTCAGATTTATTCATAGTCAAAGCAATGTTACTGCAGCTTTTAAACTATCCTACAGATGTGCATTCATAATTCATAAATACAACAGTAAAAGATGATCTAAAAAGGTCAACAGAAACAGTCTGTCTTTTTAAAAATGAAGTTGTTAATAAACCCCACTGCGTCGCATAACGTTTTCTATATTAGGCCTCACTGCAGGCATCATGGCTCCTATGGACTAGGCTAGTAACAGAAATACTGAATATTCTTTTTACCTGAATATTCTTTTTAACCTTTTACCTCTCACAATACCAGACAACACAGTATCAACAGTAGAGACCTTCAAATTTCTAGGTTCTATCATATCTCAAGACCTAAAATGGTCACCTAACATCAAAAACGTCATCAAACAAGCACAATAAAGAATGTTCTTTCTGCACCAACTCAAGAAGCTCAAACTGCCCAAGGAGATGCTGATTCAGTTCGACAGAGGAATCATTGAGTCTGTCATCTGCACCTCCATAACTGTCTGGTTTGGTTCTGCAACCCAACAAGACCGACACAGACTTCAGAGGAGAATCAGAACTGCAGAAAAAACAATGGCTGCCAACCTGCCTTCCATTGAGGACCTGTAGACTGCACGAGTCAAAAAGAGGGCGGTGAAAATATTTACTGACCCCCTCAAATCCCGGACACAAACCGTTTCAACTCCTGCCCTCAAAACATTGCTACAGAGCACTGCACACCAAGACAACTAGACACAAGAACAGTTTTTTTCCTGAATGCCATCACTCTGCTAAACAAATAATTCCCTCAACACTGTCAAACTATTTACTAAGTCCACACTACTATTACTACTAGTTTTTTCTCATACTTCCAATGTATGCCTGTAACTTGTTACTTGTATCCTTAATATTTGTATTAATATTGATTGTTTCCTGGTTGCTTATTTGACCTCTACAATAATCATTAAGTGTTGTACCCCATTATTCTTGACAAATGTCTATTTTTCTTTTATGTTCACTGATAGCATCTGCACCAAAAAAAATTCCTTGTGTGTCCAATCACACTTGGCCAATTAAGAATTCTATTCTATTCTATTCTATTCTATCCTATTCTATTAATACCAGCTATAAAAACTTCTGTTCAGTTGGGGCGTGCCATCAGCAAGGGGTGTGCATAAGCTCACTAGAATGCCATGTATCATGTATATAAATATTATTATATCTCTATACCACCAGTACATACTTGACAAAACAAATAAACAAATAAGCAAATAAACAAATTTATTGAAATTCTTGGTTTAGACAACTTACAACTCTGTTGTCTCCGTTCCGACTTAATTATAGTTCATAAAATCATATACCAAAATGTCCTACCTGTTAACAACTACTTCACCTTCAACTGCAACAACACACGAGCACGAAATCCATTTAAACTAAATGTCAACCGCTCCAAACTTGACTGCAAAAAATACGACTTCAGCAACAGAGTAATCAACGCCTGGAACGCACTACCTGATTCTGTGGTTTCTACTCCTAACCCCAAAACCTTTAACCTTAGACTATCTACAATTGACCTCTCCTCCTTTCTAAGAGGTCTGTAAGGGGCGTGCATAAGTGCACCACTGTGCCTACCGTCCCTGTCCTATTGTCTTCTTTTGTTACTTTTTATCATTACTTATCTAATGTTTTATTTGTGCAAATTACCACCCTATAATTGTTTGACGAAATAAAGAAATAAAGAAATAAAGAAATAAAGAAATAAAGAAATAAAGAAATAAAGAAATAAAGAAATAAAGAAATAAAGAAATAAAGAAATAAACAAATAAACAAATACACAAATACACAAATACACAAATAAACAAATACACAAATAAACAAATACACAAATACACAAATACACAAATACACAAATAAACAAATACACAAATAAACAAATAAACAAATAAATCGTAAGGGCAAAGGAGATCATGGTGGAACGCCTTTCCATGTTTGCTAACAATGTATCCAGCTTGGCAAATTCTCTGCAAGGTCTATATAATTTATTAGGAATTGGCAATCGTCAGCTGGCACGGCACCGAAGGGAAAACTTCCAGGACTTATTTTACCTTCCTGCCAGAGTAATATCTTCCTGACCTTCCGCCTCTAAAATTCTCTCCTCCAGAACTTTGTTGCCTGATCGTGACTCACCCTTCGTAATTTCTCACAAGAGAAACCACATTGAGCCCATTTTCCCCCCCTCTGATGATATAATTACTTCTGTCTTTAACCCTCTAAACTCTCCTGGTCATTCTGGGAATTCGTTTATGCTGAGAAAAATCTGTTTATGAAGGTTGGTTTTTAGGCAGGCTGTCCTTGTAGAACTGCTTCAAGGTTAAAGGGTTCCGCCAGCAACAAACCAAGAACGACGCAACAAACCACAATGTAATACAGTGGTACCTCTACTTAAGAATGCCTCGACTTAAGAACTTTTCTAGATAAGAACCGGGTGTTCAAGATTTATTTTGCCTCTTCTTAAGAACCATTTTCTACTTAAGAACCCGAGCCCAGAAAAATTTCCCAGGAAATTTGAGAGCGGCACGAAAGCCCGGCCAGTTTCCTGCCATTCCCCCTTTAATCCCAGCCATCTCGGGCTTTTCTGGGCTTTGGCAGCCCAGAGCGAACGGAGCATTTTCCTTTCTCTGGGCGCTTGGAGAGGGAATAAACCTCTGCCAGCGCCCAGAGAAAAGAAATGCTCTATTTGCTCTGGGCAGTGACTGTACTCCTCTTCTTCCTCCTCCTCCCCCCACCCAAATTCCAAGCTTTTATTTCTTTCCTAATCGGCTTGCATGCATTATTTGCTTTTACATTGATTCCTATGGGAAAAATTGCTTCTACTTACAAACTTTTCTACTTAAGAACCTGGCCATGGAACGAATTAAGTTCTTAAGTAGAGGTACCACTGTATTTGGGTTTTTAAGTAGAAGTGAAACAATATAGCAATAGCATTTAGACTTATATATCACTTTACAGTGCTTTACTGCCCACTCTAAGCAGCTTACAAATAAGTCTATTGCCCTCAACAATCTGGGTCCCCATTTGACCCACCTGGGAAGGATGGAAGGCTGAGTCAACCTGGAGCCTGGTGAGATTCGATCTGCCAAACTGCTGGCAGCCGGTGAGCAGCAGAAATAGCTTGCATTTCATAGAATCCACATCTACTCTAAGTCACAGTGTATGTATTCAGACTAAGAAAAGACGATGGTGTACATTAGTGGCTGTAATGGCAATCCGCCTTTGGTTACAAGGCACTAAATTTCACCCAAGCAAAGGAAAGATCAAACTCACTGAAAAAAGCCTCAACATCACCAAAAGGGCTTCAAGAGTTGTTAACCTAATCCTATGTAGCTTCTGCTTCGGTAATCTCGCACTACTAACCAGAGCAGACAAAACTTTCGCCAGACCAATCCTTGAATACAGCTCATCTGTCTGGAACCCACACTGCATTTCCGACCTAAATACATTATAAAATGTGATCAGTTCCAATTACGATAATAATGATGCTTTAAGATATGTATGTATGTATGTATGTATGTATGTATGTATGTGTTTATTTGTTTATTTGTTTATTTGTTTATTTGTTTATTTGTTTGTTTGTTTATTTGTTTATTTGATTTTTATGCCACCCTTCTCTTTAGACGCAGGGCGGCTTACAACATCTTAGCAATAGCACTGAACAAAGTATTCCAAATGTGTTCTCACCAGCACTCTATACAACGGGATCACAGTCTCCCTCTTCCTGCTTGTTATACCTCTAGTTATTATTATTATTATTATTATTATTATTATTATTATTATTATTATTTATTAGATTTGTATGCCACCCTTCTCCGTAGACTCGGGGCGGCTCACAACAATAACAAGAACAATGTAAGAACAAATCTAATAATTTAAAAAACGCTAAAAACCCCATTATTAAAAGCAAACATACACACAAACATACCATGTATAAACTGTATAGGCCCGGGGGAGATGTCTCAGTTCCCCCATGCCTGACGGCAGAGATGGGTCTTAAGAACTTTATTGGCAGAAAGATGAAATATGATGCAATTGCAACCATTTTTTGTGAAAACAAATCTTTATGTAACTAAATTAATTAATAAAAAAGGGTATGGAAGGTGGTTTAAAATAATAATAATAATAATAATAATAATAATAATAATAATAATAATAATAGAGAAGACATTGATAACCAAAAAGAACAACAGTGAATGCCAACGACTTCTATTCACCAGAAAATAATTTGATATGCAACAAGACTCTAACTCTCCTCTCAAGAGGAAATTGATGATATTTTTATGTTATTTGTAATTTTGTTTTTTGTTTGTTTAGAAGTGTATGTATGTTTTTCTATTTTCTTTTTTGTGTATTGCAAATATTGCAAATATGTCAAGGTATATATTTTCCTGATTATGCTTTTTAAAACAAATTAATAAAAATTACTTTTAAAAAAATACATTATAAAATGACCAGAGATACTTTACGAGAAGAGCCCTCCACTCCTCTACTCGCAACAGAATACCCTACTCAAATAGACTTCCAATCCTAGGTTTAAAAAGCTTAGAACTACGTCGCCTTAAACACGACCTAAGCATAGCCCGTAAAATCATCTGCTACAATGTCCTTCCTGTCAACGACTATTTCAGCTTCAACTGCAACAACACTCGAGCACAACAGATACAAACTGAACAGCTCTAAACTCGACAGCAGGAAATATGACTTTAGTAACTGAGTAGTTGATGCCTGGAACTCACTATCGGACTCTGTAGTATCATCACCTAACCCCCAAAATTTTACCCTTAGACTCTCCACTGTTGACCTCTCCCGATTCCTAAGAGGTCAGTAAGGGGCGTGCATAAGTGCACCAGCGTGCCTTCTGTCCCCTGTCCTAATGTCTCTCTTTTACTACCCTGTTTCCCCGAAAATAAGTCACCCCCAAAAGTAAGACATAGGAGAGATTTTGTAGAATTGCCTAATATAAGGCATCCCCCGAAAGTAAGACGTAGGAAACGTTTCATTTTGCAGCATTCCCATATGGAACATATACAGTATAACACTGCTGTCCATAAATTGCATCCCAAAACGCTGCATCAATCAGATTTAAAACATATCCAACACCCATCCAACATGCAGCTGTATGTTTGGATGCCTTTTTGCTGCAGCAGGATACAGGATACAATTCATTGGAAAAAAATAAGACATCCCCTGAAAATAAGACGTAGCACATCTTTGTGAGTAAAAATTAATATAAGATGCTGTCTTATTTTCGGGAAAACACGGTAGTATCATGTATATAAACATTGTTACATCTTTGTATATCACCGATGCATATGTGACAAAACAAACAAACAAAACAAAATAAAATAAATAAACCTTCCCCAAGGCTTCTGAATGAACTATCCGCTCTCTCTTTGTATGCCATACCTGCAGTTTAAAAACTCACCTTCTTGATTTGGGCCCATTTAGTATTGCAAAAAATTTCTCTGCTCTTCAAGGAAGAGGGACAAATGCAATCAACTTGAAAGGTTGGTTGATTTTGCCCAAATGTTTTTTTAAAAAAATTATTCTGTCAAAGGAGCTGAGAGTAACAGCAGGCACTCTCTCTAATTCTTCCATTTTTCTATTATATCACATATGTAAATTGTAGGCGTTACAAACCTGCAGTGCTGTATTCATTACAAGGTTTTTTGGAACCTGCTGCCTGGACAGAATCAAGACCTCAAATATACTCATGTGGTAATTTTAACGATCGTTACTATTCTCAGTGACAGCTTAATTTTGACTTTATAACTATTTGAAAGCTTAACGGAAATTCTGGCATAGATATCATCTCTACATGGGGCTACCTTTGAAAAGTGTTCGGAAACTTCAGATCGTGCAGAATGCAGCTGCGTGAGCTATCATGGGCTTCCCTAAATTTGCCCATGTTACTCCAACACTCCGCAGTCTGCATTGGTTGCCGATCAATTTCCGGTCACAATTCAAAGTGTTGGTCTTGACCTATAAAGCCCTTCATGGCATCGGACCAGAATATCTCCGGGACCGCCTTCTGCCGCACGAATCCCAGCGACCAGTTAGGTCCCACAGGGTCGGCCTTCTCCGGGTCCCGTCGACTAAACAATGTCGTCTGGCGGGACCCAGGGGAAGAGCCTTCTCTGTGGCAGCCCCAACCCTCTGGAACCAACTCCCCCCCCCCCCCGATATCAGAGTTGCCCCCACTCTCCTTGCCTTTCGTAAGCCCCTCAAAACCCACCTCTGTCATCAGGTATGGGAGAATTGAAATTTTCCCTTTCCCCCTAGGCTTATAGAATTTATACATGGTATGTTTGTATGTATGATTGGTTCTTTAAATTGGGGTTTTTTAGATTATTTTTAATATTAGATTTGTTTACATTGTCTTTTTATTGTTGTTAGCCGCCCCGAGTCTGCGGAGAGGGGCGGCATAAAAATCTGATTAATAAATAAATAAATAAATAAATAAATGTTTGTTTTTTAAAAAAAACTGTTGTCAAAGTTGATGGTAAAGCTGACTTTATAGTAGACTTTCCCGGGGAGGAAAGCCATGGCAAAGCTAGACAGCATACTAAAAAGCAGAGACGTCACTCTGCCAACAAAAGTGTGTCTTGTGAAGGACCATAAGGAAGACTGAGTGCATAACAAGTTGGGTTTGGCAATATAAAATAAACCAATAATGTATGCTTACATGTATTGGAACACTATTGCTTTAAGTGTTAGTGCTACGGATGGCCACAAGAGGGAGCTAGAAGCACAATTATCTCTCTTGGCTACTCACTGCTATTTCTGTTTTGTCTTTATGGCTGTGCTGTAGTAAGAACTGCATGTTCTTACAACTTCTAGAGTTGTTAACCTGATCCTACGTTGCTTCTGCTCCGGCAATCTCACACTACTCACCAGAGCCTACAAAATTTTTGCCAGACCCATCCTTGAATACAGTTCATCTGTCTGGAACCCATACCACATCTCAGACATCAACACCCTTGAAAACGTCCAAAGATATTTCACCAGAAGAGCCCTTCACTCCTCCACTCGAAACAGAATACCCTACGAAAATAGACTCACAATCCTGGGTCTAGAAAGCTTAGAACTACGACGCCTAAAACACGATTTAAGTATTGCCCACAAGATCATATGCTGCAACATCCTGCCTGTCAATGACTACTTCAGCTTCAACCGCAACAACACAAAAGCACGCAACAGATTCAAACTTAATATTAACCACTCCAAACTTGACTGTAAAAAATATGACTTTAACAATCGATTTGTCAAAGCGTGGAACTCATTACCGGACTCAATAGTGTCAGCCCTTAACCCCCAACATTTCTCCCTTAGACTATCCACGATTGACCTCTCCAGGTTCCTAAGAGGTCAGTAAGGGACGTACATCAGTGCACTAGTGTGCCTTTCGTCCCCTGTCCAATTGTCTTTCCTTTATCTCATATATCATATATATTTTCTTCCTTTCATATATCTTCTCCTCTATTTTCATATATTTTCTTTATATATATTACTTCATGTCTATTCTCTTCTATATGTATTGTGTATTGGACAAAATAAATAAAATAAAAATAAATGTTCAAATGATGGTTTATGTATTTGTAAGCTGGACAAGTAAGACATAATTTTGTATATGTATTGACTGGTTTAACTGTGTTTGACTAGGACTGTTCTGGACTAAGATATTTGCTAAAGTAAATAATATTTTATGCACTTAATGTATTTGGATTGTATTACAGACACATCCTAACAACCTATGTCTCAAGGTCAGGCCATCTATTAGATCTCCTATCTATATGTTTGTTGATGGATTCTTCTGAGATTTTAAGAGCATGTTTTGAGTGCTTTGTAAAATGTAAAAGAATCCCATATTCTCCCATTTCCTCATTCATCATTCAGTCAAAATTAAAGAAGCCTCTTGAATGAGAAGTGACACATCTTCAAGAGGAAAAAACCCAAAAAACCATACTGGCTTCTTATATAAACAACACATAGAGATTTAAGTCCAGTTGCCTCTTGAAAAAAGTACATTTCATCACACAAGTTGATCCCCCCCCCCCTGCCAAGTGACTGGTTGCAAAGATTGCAAAAAATAAAATTGGTTTCCAAACCTTCAAGTGTCAAGTGGATTGATTAGCAGCCAAAATAGAGAGCATCTCCCATAAAAACTTTCAGTTCGTACTGGCTTCTTATATAAACAACACATGGAGATTTAAATGGGCCCTAAACATTTGAAATGTAAGAAACAAATTGCCCTTTTCATAAAGTGACATTTTCCAATAATTCTATTAATTCATACTCATTTACTATAAATAGAATAGAATAGAATTCTTTATTTATCTATGTTTGTAATAATAATAATAATAATAATAATAATAATAATAATAATAATAATAATTTATTGGACTTGTATGCCGCCCCTCTCCGAAGACTTGGGGCGGCTCACAACAATAATAAAACAATATAGCAGTAAAACAAATCCAATATTAAAAAACATATATAAAACCCCAGCAATTAAAACCATACAGCACATACATACCAAACATAAAATATAAAAGCCTGGGGGAGGATGTTTTAGTTCCCCCATGCCTGGCTATATAGGGGGGTCTTAAGTAATTTGCGAAAGACAAGGAGGGTGAGGGCCGTTCTAATCTCTGGGGGGAGTTGATTCCAGAGGGACGGAGCCACCTCAGAGAAGGCTCTTCCCCTGGGGCCCGCCAAACGACATTGTTTGGTCAACAGGACCCTGAGAAGGCCAACTCTGTGGCCTATCGGCCGCTGGGATTCATGCGGTAGAAGGCGGTTCCGGAGGTATTCTGGTCCACTGCCATGTAGGGCTTTAAAGGTCATTACCAACACTTTGAATTGTGACCGGAAACTGATCGGCAGCCAATGGAGGCCATGGAGTGTTGCAGAAACGTGGGCGAATCTAGGGAGCCCCACGATGGCTCTCGCGGCCGCATTCTGCACGATCTGAAGTTTCCGAACACTTTTCAAAGGTAGCCCCATGTAGAGAGCATTGCAGTAATCGAACCTTGAGGTGATGAGGGCATGAGCGACTGTGAGCAATGACTTCCTGTCCAAGTAGGGCCGCAACTGGTGCACCAGGCGAACCTGGGCAAATGCCCTGCTCGCCACAGCCGAAAGATGATGTTCCAATGTTAGCTGTGGATCGAGGAGGACGCCCAAGTTGTGAACCCTCTCTGAGGGGGTCAATAATTTCCCCCCCCCAGGGCAATGGATGGACAGATGGAATTGTCCTTGGGAGGCAAAACTCACAGCCACTCCGTCTTGTCTGGGTTGAGTTTGAGCTTGTTGACACCCATCCAGACCCCAACAGCCTCCAGGCACCGACACATCACTTCCATGTTTATACTTTTACCTGTTACCTTTTACATGTCCAACAAACTAAATAAATGAATGAACAAATAAAATAGTAATGATTAATTGAAGATATGGCCTAATAAAATTGAAATATAATGCAAAATGCCTCTTTCCTAGCCTTTCAGGTACCTATTGGATGGTAGGGGGTTTCCAAATACCCTGAAAGTCCTACCCTACCTCTTACTGCATTTTTCAGAGTATAAGACACAGCTTTTTCCTCCCTAAAACGGGCTGATAATTTGGGTGCGTGTTATACTCTGAATGTAGCTTTTTTCCCCCGAGCTCTAACTAGCTGCTAACGATCTTCCCAGCTTTTACCTTGCAGGCTCTTTCATTGTTACTCTCTGCAAAGAATGTTTTCCAAGACATGGAAGGCTTTTTTTTTTCATTGGTCTAACTTGCTCCAAATGTTTCTTTCCAGCCCTAAACAGGTGCTAATGATGTTCCCAGCTCTTACTGGCTTGCAAGCTCTTTCATTGTTACTCTATGAATAAAGTTTTTTTAAGCCCTAACCAGGGGATAAAATAATGTGCTGAAGTTGACCAGACTAAGGACGCTAGCCAGATGAATACCTGGTAGGCAGATTATTTTCCCTATTTTCCTCCCCAAAAACTAAGGTGTGTCTTATACTCTGAAAAATACGGTAATTAATCTTTAACATGGAATTTTAATAATCTTTGTCTCTTTTTAATTTTTTTATATCATTTTTAATGTTTTGAGATTTTATTTGGGCACCAGCAGAGTCCTTCTTGGAAGGAAAGCGGCAGTTTTGAAATTTGATAATTTGCCTTTCGTAAACTTCTCAAAACCCACCTCTGCCATCAGGCATGGGGCAATTGAAATATCTTCCCCAGGCCTATATAATTTATGTATGGTGTGTTGTGTGCATGTTTTTTTAAATTATGGGTTTTTAACTTCGTATTACTAGATTTGTATTGTAATTGTCTCTATCACTGCTGAGAGCCACCCCGAGTCTACGGAGAGGGGCGGCATACAAATTTAATAAATAGATAGATAGATAGATAGATAGATAGATAGATAGATAGATAGATAGATAGATAAACTAATTTACTTTAATTTAATTTAATTTAATTTAATTTAATTTAATTTAATTTAATTTAATTTAATTTAATTTAATTTAATTTAATTTAATTTAATTTAATTTAATTTAATTTAATTTAATTTAATTTAATTTAATTTAATTTAATTTAATTTAATTTAATTTAATTTTTAATTTAATTTAATTTAATATTTAATTTACTTTAATTTAAT
>NC_091956.1:10993638-11018638 GCF_031021105.1 Erythrolamprus reginae
TCAATCTGTATAGTCTGGAGGACAGAAGGAAAAGGGGGGACATGATCGAAACATTTAAATATGTTAAAGGGTTAAATAAGGTTCAGGAGGGAAGTGTTTTTAATAGGAAAGTGAACACAAGAACAAGGAGACACAATCTGAAGTTAGTTGGGGGAAAGATCAGAAGCAACGGGAGAAAGTATTATTTTACTGAAGAGTAGTAGATGCTTGGAACAAACTTCCAACAGACATGGTTGGTAAATCCACAGTCACTGAATTTAAACATGCCTGGGATAAACATAGATCCTTCCTAAGATAAAATACGGGAAATAGTATAAGGGCAGACTAGATGGACCATGAGGTCTTTTTCTGCCGTCAATCTTCTAGGTTTCTAGGTTTCTATAAAATTCTGGAATATTTTTGACCATCTGTACTTGCTCATCTTTAATACGTGGGGACCTTCAACATATCTGTCAAATGTTTTAAATACATTTTAGCATCAAGTCCCGGATTCCCAAATTAAGATAATTTCTTGGGTGAATTAAATTCTGTTCTACATGACTATGATCACTGCTACACAGTATCTGAGCTATAAGAGCATATTAATTATTGTATGTTGCTTATGAAAACATAGAATAAAAATACATCCACCGTATTCATTTGCCGTCATGGAAAACAAGTTTTCGAAAATCTACTAATGTTCATATACACATATGTATACACAGTACCAATACTCCTGTAGGCTCAATCTTTGATATGAAATTTCATGTCAACTTTATTTAAGCCAATCGGGAAAAATTCCACTATTTTTCAGTAAAAGGGCGAGAGCCATCATGGGGCGTCCAAGATTCACCCACGTTTCTTCAACACTCCGTGGTTTGCATTGGCTGCCGATCAGTTTCCGGTCACAATTCAAAGTGCTGGTCATGACCTTTAAAGCCCTACATGGCATTGGACCAGATTACCTCCGGAACCGCCTGCTACCGCACGAATCCCAGCGACTGATAAGGTCCCACAGAGTTGGCCTTCTCTGGGTCCCATCGACTAAACAATGTCGTTTGGCGGGCCCCAGGGGAAGAGCCTTCTCTGTGGTGGCCCTGGCCCTCTGGAACCAACTCCCCCCAGAGATTAGAACTGCCCCCACCCTCCCTGTCTTTCGTAAACTACTCAAGACTCATTTATGCCACCAGGCATGGGGGAGTTAAGATATTCCTTCCCCCTAGGCCATTACAAGTTATGCATGGTATGTTTGTGTGTATGTTTGGTTTTATAATAAGGGTTTTTAGTTGTTTTATTAATTGGATTGTTACATGCTGTTTTTATCATTGCTGTTAGCCGCCCCGAGTCTACGGAGAGGGGTGGCATACAAATCCAATAGATAGATAGATAGATAGATAGATAGATAGATAGATAGATAGATAGATAGATAGATAGATAGATAAATAAATAAAAAAAGGAATAAAAAACAAATGAAGAGGCTCAAAATATCATCATACCATTGTTCTTGCAACATCTTTAGCTCGACTTTCAAACAAATACGCCTTTGTTTCATTTGTTTTCTTTTTCTTCAAAATGCCAATTGAAAAACAAAAGGAAAGTACATTGCAAAGAGGAAGAATCGTGTGAGAATTATGAATAGATACAATTGCAGCATTTTTTAAAATACCTTTGGAATTTAATGCTGGGGGTGTGTGAGGAGCGCCAAAGTTGCAAAACAGATGGTCTTAGTTAAAAATAAAATAAAATAAAATGTAATTGCAAACACGAAGGGGGTGTTTTAAGTAGCCTGGCCTGTAAAATGAGCTTTTAAAACTTTCCGCATGGATTAGGTAAGGATCCTAACATTTTGGGAATCGATCCATGGCTGTGGCTTTGTGGAGTAAGCGAGTCCTCCGAGAAGGGCATCATATAAATCCAATTAATAAATAAACAAAATACAGTGGTACCTCTATCTAAGAACGCCTCTACTTACGAACTTTTCTAGATACGAACCGGGTGTTCAAGATTTTTTTTGCCTCTTCTCAAGAACCATTTTCCACCTACAAACCCGAGCTTCCAAAACTGTAACTGGAAAAGGCAGGGAGAAGCCTCCATGGGGCCTCTCTAGGAATCTCCTGGGAAGAAACAGGGCTGGAAAAGGCAGGGAGGAGCCTCCATGGGGCCTCTCTAGGAATCTCCTGGGAAGAAACAGGGCTGGAAAAGGCAGGGAGGAGCCTCCATGGGACCTCTCTAGGAATCTCCTGGAAGGAAACCGGGCAGGAAAAGGCATTGAGGAGCCTCCGTGGGGCCTCTCTCAGAATCTCCTTGGAGGAAACAGGGCTAGAAAAGGTGAGGAAAAGCCTCCATGGGGCCTCTCTAGGAATCTCTTGGGAGGAAACAGGGCTAGAAAGGCAGGGAGAAGCCTCCGTGGGGCCTCTCTAGGAAACTCCTGGGAGGAAACCAGTCTGGAAAAGGCAGGGAGAAGCCTCCATGGGGCCTCTCTAGGAATCTCCTGGGAGGAAACAGGGCTAGAAAGGCAGGGAGAAGCCTCCGTGGGGCCTCTCTCAGAATCTCCTTGGAGGAAACAGGGCTAGAAAAGGTGAGGAAAAGCCTCCATGGGGCCTCTCTAGGAATCTCCTGGGAGGAAACAGGGCTAGAAAAGACAGGGAGAAGCCTCCATGGGGCCTCTCTAGGAATCTCCTGGGAGGAAACAGGACTGGTTTCCCCAATCGCATGCACTATTTGCTTTTACGTTGATTCCTATGGGAAAAATGGCTTCTTCTTACAAACTTTTCTGCTTAAGAACCTGATCACGGAACTAATTAAGTTCGTAAGTAGAGGTATCCCTGTATGTATATAAGTTTTCCATTGCAAATTGAGTCCTTTAGGCATTGGGTGGCATATAAATCAAATTAAATTAAATTAAAAATTAAATTAAACTTTCTGGGATAATGGGAACTCTCCATGCAATGACTGGAATATCAAATGAGCAGGAAAAATTAACCATTCCTTCCATCCTGAAGAGTTAAAAGAAGGGCTCCTGCATTTTGGGGGGGGGGGGGTATAGTGCTTAGTGAGGCAGGTTGTGTGAGGTCGAACCTCTAATTTCCGCTAATGATACAAGTAAGATACACCCGGGTACCCACAAGCCACAGGAAACGAAAACAAACGATGCTCTAATCCCCAATTCATTTATTTCAAATCAAGTCCTGGGGATTTGGTTGACAAATTGTTTCCCTATTTCCTTGATGGGCTTTTAAGCTCAACGTTTGCTGTCAATTTAATCCCTTGCGGTTGCAAAGCATCTCATGTAACAGGTCCAAACTCAGCACCAAAGTTCCCCATCCTGCCTGCCCAGCAGAACACACACACACACACACATACCCCCAGCCCAAATTTGGGGGCTCCCAGATTCAAAGGTGTAATGAAGACTTTACCATCTCCCCTTGCACTGAAGGGGGGGGGATGCAAAATATTTCCTCAACTACTTTCAGTTCTAAAGTTCAGGGCTAAAGTTCGTTCCTGTGGAAGCAATTAGAACCTTGGCAATCAATCAATCAATCAATCAATCAATCAATCAATCAATATAAAAGAACAATAAAAAATGTCCTAAATCCAAATTTAAAATTAATCTAACTAATCTAAAACCCCAATTCCTTAAAAACCCATCCTCCTCATTCAAACAGTCAAACATACATTCCATTCATCAGCCAGGGGGCTAATATCTAATGGCCCCAGGCCTGTCGGCATCTTTATACCATATCTGTTACCTTGTACGTGTTTTGACAAACCAATAAATGATATAAATCCCTCAGCCAGCAAAGCAAAGGTGGCTGAGGAATTCTAGGAGTTGGAAGTCCACACGTTAGATCCACATGATCTAAGTATTGCCCACAGGGTCATATGCTGCAACATCCTGCCTGTCAATGACTACTTCAGCTTCAACCACAACAACACAAGAGCACACAACAGATTCAAACTTAATATTAACCACTCCAAACTTGACTGTAAAAAATACGACTTTAGTAATCGAGTTTTCGAAGGATGGAATTCATTACTGGACTCCGTAGTGTCATCCCCAAAGCCCCAATACTTTACCCTTCGACTATCCATGGTTGACCTCTCCAGATTCTTAAGAGGTCAGTAAGGGGCGTGCATAAGTGCACCAGGGTTCTTCTGTCCCCTGTCCTATTGTCACTGCTATATCTCGTATATCTTTTCTTCTATCCCTATATCCTTTCTCTATTCTTTCATTGATATATCTTATTCCTATATCCTACATCTTTATTCCTATATTTTATTTCTATATCTCTTCTATTCTTTCTCTGGTATATTTTACTCCGAGTATATCCTTTATAACAGTGATTTTCAACCTTTTTTTGAGCTGCGGCACATTTTTTACATATACAAAATAATGGGGCACCTTGAGCGGGGGGGGGGAGTGGGGGAGCTAAAAAAAGTTTGGACAAAAAAAATTCTCCCTCTCTTCCTCCCTTTCGCTCTATTTCTCTCCCTCTTTCTCTCTCTTCCTTCCTTCCTCTCTCTCTCCATCCCTCTTTCTCTCTTCCTTCCTTCCTTCCTTTTTTGCTCTCTTTCTATCTCTCCCTCCTTCCCTGCCTCTCTCTCTCTCGCTCTCTTGCTTTCTTTCTCTCTCTCTCTCTCTTGCTTTCTTTCTCTCTCTCTCTTGCTTTCTTTCCCTTTCTTTCTCTCTCTTTCTCTCTCTTGCTGAGCTTCGTGGCACACCTGACCATGTCTCGCGGGAAAAACACTGCTCTATAACCTTCATTGTGTATTGGACAAAATAAATAAATAAGTAGTGAAGTGGCCAAAGTTGGAGAGCCCTGCTTAAGAGGACGCCAGCCCTCCAACATCCAGTTGCTCCAATTGGTACCTAGTTGAACTGAGGCTCCCTGGCACTAAATTGAAACCCACCAGCCTTTCTAATGGGAAACAGGAATCCACTGGGTCGCCAGAGGCCGTCCATCCAAGGCCACAGGTGGCTCATATTCCTCTTCCATTGAAAACAGGGAATTGACTTTCCCACTAGGAGAAAATGGAAGCGATGGGGAAGTGGGTGACGGAAGGACCAGAGCATCCTGCCCACCAAGAACTGGGCAATCCTGGCTGCAAAGGTGAGCGAGGTTGATGGGAATAGCTTCCCATGTTTATATTAGTCTGTTTCAGTATCCTAATAAGAAGATAAACATAAGCAGGTGTTATGCATTTCAACTTTAAAGTCTGCACATGTGGATCTGAAGCATTTCCCCTTATTTTGCTTTTATTCTGCCTTGTTTGTGTAAGCAGGATGATTTTTTAAAAAAATCCTGCCAGTTATGTTTCCATTATAGCCCTTAAACATGCCTGTTCCTTAAGCAGTGATGTTCGTTGCTAGACATTAGCTGTTAAAGTCATACAGGATAAATTAAAAGTTATAAAAACATCAAGGCCCCTGTTCTGTCCGGCTCTCTGGAAGATGCCTCCCAAAAATTCACAGGTACAAATTTCAGACACACACACGTTTGAAAATTCAAAACAATGTTCTTTATAATGAACATTCACTTAAACCAAGCCCTCTTTTGGTATAGCAAAGAGCACTGGTCTCCAAACAACCTGGTAATTTGTAAAAGTCCCTTATCAGTTCTGTGATACTTAGCTTGCAGCTGTGAGGCAATTCACAGTCCTTCTTCTTTCACAAAGTGAAACACACTTTGCTCTGGTTTAGTTTCAAAGCGGGGAAAAATCAGCACAGAAAAGGTCAAAGTCGGCAAAGCAGTCACGAAACACAACGATCAGATAATCCTCCACAATGGCCAAACCCACAGGCTGCTATTTATAGCAGCCTCACTAATCACCACAGCCCCACCCAACCACAGGTGGCCTCATTTTCTTTGATAATAATCTCTCAGTTGTTGTTGCCTATGCATCGCTCTCCTCATGCGTGGCTGTATCATTAACTCTTGTTCCGAATCCAAGGAGGAGCTAGATAATTGATCTCCTTCTGAGCTGTCTGCCACACTCTCCTCCTCCCTGTCACTCATGTCTTCTTGGTCAGAGGAGCCTTCATCAGGGGTGGGCAAAACAGGCCTGCAGCATGTGGATGTCTCCCCCACATCCACAGTCCTTGGGGCAGGAGCTGGGCCAGAGCTAACCACAACAGGCCCCAAAGCATTTTCCATATGCGATATGGCACACCAGCTGTTTACTACTGCGTTGTCATTCTTTCCCAAATTTTGATCCCTTTACCTTTACCTACACTTTGGATTTGTTGAATTCATTACAATATTATGGTGAAGCAGATGCTAGAGCCCCTCTTGTTTACAAGACATAATGAGGGAACTGAAAAAAAGCCCCAAAAACAAATGAAAAGCTAAAAAGTTCTTCCATCATAAGCTTAAAGGAGAAAAAAATAAATATAAAAAAACAACTGCAAGAATAACGTTTGCACAAACTTGGAAACTGAATCACACCCCATCTACCTTAAACTTTATTAATAAAACCCACGAATGTGCTGAGCTGATGAAAATGACTCTCGAATTACAGGACAAAGACGAATCAAGAGTTCTTCAAAGTGTGGATTAAATATGTATATTTGGCTGGGGAAAAGAGGACATACAAACTCATTATGATTTTCGCAACTTCTACCCAAACAACTATCCCTCAAACCTACAAAATAACATCAGGAAAAAAGGACAAAAAACTCAAAACAACAAAAATCTCAGCTCTAACCTAAGTTGAGAAACTCAAAATTTTTACCTATACTGACAGTAAAGATCTTAAAAGCAGTCAAGTAATCTGGTCAACAGATAAATTGACACCATCTATGACCCTTGATAAATTTACAGATATGAATTTATTTCTTCTTTTCTTTCTTTCTTTCTTTCTTTCTTTCTTCTTCCTCTCTCTCTTTACCTCTTGTCTTCTTTCACTTTCTTCTTTTCTCTCTTCTTTCCTCTCTTTTTCCTTAGCTTTCTTTCTTTTTATACACTGCTCAAAAAAATAAAGGGAACACTCAACTGAATGTATTAAGTATTCTCATTGAATACTTTGTCTGTACAAAGTTGAATGTGCTGACAACATGTGAAATTGATTATCAATCAGTGTTGCTTCTTAAGGGGACAGTTTGATTTAACAGAAGTTTCATTTACTTGGAGTTATATTGTGCTGTTTAAGTGTTCCCTTTAGTTTTTTGTCATATACATTTGTACTGATATCTGCACACCCCTTTTATTTTATGTATCCCTCCCCTATTTATCTTCAATAAAGATTATTTTCTAAAATAATAAATTATAGTCTCTAAAATAATTCTAAAAAAAAAAAATAAGAAGGGGGGAGAGACCAAAAAAAGACCTGCCCAAACGCTTATTTCTTTCTGGAAGGCAAAACTGCCTCACCTCGCTCCACACACACCAAAAAACGCGCCCCCGACGGTTTAGCCCTAATCCGAGTTTTGCCACCGAGGGGGCGCGCAAAGAAAAGCACAGCTCGGCCGCGTAAAGTTCGCTCCGGATTGCGCCTTGAACAAGGAAAAACAGAAGAGTACCAGCCGGTTTCTCGCACTCCCAGCCCCCCCCCCAGGCCCCCCGTAGCCTCAAGCCCCGGGCCGAAGCCCCCCTACCGCCACTGGAGCTGGCTTCTTCCAGCTGCGCCGAGATGCTGGCCACTCTGCGGACACTCATGGCGAGCTCCGAAGGCGGTTGCGCTGCTTTTTTCCCAGATGCTTTTGGCGACCGAGGGGCCAGTCGTGCGCGCGCCCTTCCTAACACCTGCTGCTGATGCCGATGATGATGATGCTTGGCGGGCACGCGCAAGGGCACGAGCCTGGGGAGAAGACCGAACCACCCCTCCTCCGGGTGCTCTCGGCGGATGCAATCCCTGGCCGGGACGCCCGCTCCCCACGTTGCGCCTTGCGCGGGAAGCTCTCCACGGGCGGCTTGGAGAACTGGTCCACGATGCCGGGAAAACCAGGCGGGAGGGAAGGACGGAGGGAGCGAGGATGGGTGGGTGATGGGCTGGGAGGAGCAAGCAGGTGATCCAAAGCCAAAGGAAGATTTTGGGGGAAAGAGTTCGGAGGAAGGAGGCGAAGGCTGCGCGCCCAGGCTGGATGGAGAAACAGTCCCGGTTGGATTCCCTCCCCAAAGGGCAGCCGAAAAGGGGCCGCGATGAGACGTCGGTGGTCCAGGCGGGCGGGAACTTCTGCAAAAAAGGGGAAGGGCGCCAATCCCCCGAAGGAGTTCCAACAGGTGCTGCTTTTGGGCTGCCTGCCCCGATGAAGCTCTCCGGGACCCGCGTTGATTGGACCTGTTCCCTTCCCTCGACTAATCCAGCGGATGCCCGAAGTGCTTTTTGGGGGGGGGGCTTTCCCTCTTGCCACCCGTAAGAGGGCAGGAAGGGGTAGTTTTTTTAAGCGCAAAGTAGCACAAAGGCGAAGCACAGAGGGAGCCGTTTTCGGGAAGAGGCTGATCCGGCGCTGCAGGAATTCCCTCCCCAAGGAAGAGGAGAGGAGAGAAGAGGAGGGGGAGTGGAGAGAACAGAACAGAACAGAACAAAGGAAGAAAATAGAAAATAGAATGGATGGAATGGAATGGAATAGAATAGAATACCCTACGAAAATAGACTAACAATCCTAGGACTAGAAAGCTTAGAACTACGACGTCTAAAACAAGATCTAAGTATTGCCCACAAGATCATATGCTGCAACGTCCTACCTGTCAATGACTACTTCAGCTTCAACCGCAACAACACAAGAGCACGCAACAGATTCAAACTTAATATTAACCACTCCAAACTTGACTGTAAAAAATATGACTTTAACAATCGAGTTGTCGAAGTGTGGAACTCATTGCCGGACTCAGTAGTGTCAACCCTTAACCCCCAACATTTCTCCCTTAGACTATCCACATTTGACCTCTCCAGGTTCCTAAGAGGTCAGCAAGGGGCGTACATAAGTGCACCGGTGTGCCTTTTGTCCCTTGTCCAATTGTCTTTCCTTTATCTCATATATCATATATATTTTCTTCCTTTCATATATCTTCTCCTCTATTTTATATTTTTCTTTATATATATTACCTCATGTCTATTCTCTTCTATGTATTGTGTATTGGACAAAATAAATAAAATAAATTAAAAAATGAATAGAATAGAATAGAATTCTTTATTGGCCAAATGTGATTGGACACACAAGGAATTTGTCTTTGGTGCTGTCAGTGTACATAAAAGAAAAAGATACATTTGTCAAGAATTATGAGGCACAACACTTAATGATTGTCATAGGGGTCAAATAAGCAATGAAGAAACAATCAATATTAATAAAAATCTTAGGGTGTCCTGAGTGGCTCAACAAAATAACCATAAACACAGGGCACAACACAGGAGAATAAACCCATCAGGGTTAAATGCAGTTCATCTCCACCCCACCTTCAGTGCAGTGAAGCAGTGGATGAGACCTGCCAGTGCCCGGAGGCAGTGAGAGCCTGGATGGGAGTCAACAGGCTTAAAACTTTTTATTTATTTATTTTATTTATTTATATATTTTGTCCAATGCACAATAATACACAATGAAAGCTATAGAGGTTATACTCGAGTAAAATATATTAGAGAACAAATAGAAGTGAAAATTTAGGAAGAGAATATATCAATTAGAGAATAGAAGGATATTATGAGAGTAATATAAGAATAGAATAGAAGATACGATATATGAGATATAGGAGAGACAATAGGACAGGGGACTGGAGGCTATGAGAATTGTCCTTGGGAGGCAAAACCCACAGCCACTCCGTCTTATCAGGGTTGAGTTTGAGTCTGTTGACACCCATCCAGATCCCAACAGCCTCCAGGCACCGGCACATCACTTCCACTGCTTCGCTGACTGGACAAGGGGTGGAGATGTAGAGCTGGGTATCATCTGCATATTGATGATACCTCACCCCATGCCCTTGGATGATCTCTTGTGTTGATGATTCAGTGCCAATCAGCAACAATTTCTTGGGAAATTTTTCTGGGCTTGGGTTCTTAAGTAGAAAATGGTTCTTGAGAAGAGGCAAAAAAATCTGGAACAACCGGTTCTTATCTAGAAAAGTTCTTAAGTAGAGGCGTTCTTAAGTAGAGGCACCACTGTATGTAGACTTAGTGCAAGTCTTACTCGGGGAGGGGCGGCATACAAATCTAATACATTGTTATTGCTATTGCTATGCTATTGCTATTGCTTTGTTGTTGTATATTATTATTATTATTATTGTTGTTGTTGTTATTATTATTTATTATTTATTATTTCTTGATTTCCAGTCTTACTTTTAAAGGCCAGAAACCAAAATGAATCTTTTTTTCGTGGCTATGTGTAGAGGCCGAGCAAGAATTTTGAATGGTTTGGAGAACCGATAAATACCACCTGTGACTCCCCTCTATTCTCTGCCTCCTGAGTCCCAGCTGATCGGGAGGAAATTGAGATTTTGCAGTATCCTTCCCCTGCTATTCCCTCCTATCCACGCCTACCAAGCATGCAAATGCTCTTCAGTGTCAAAACTTCAAAAGACTGGAAGAATGAAGCAGGGGAGGGAGGGAGGGAAGAAGGGAGGAAGGAAGATAGGGAAGGAAAGAAGGAAGATGGGGAAGGAAGGAAGGAAGATAAGATAGGGAAGGAAGGAAAGAAGGAAGGAAGGAAGCAAAGAAAGAAGGAAGGAAGAGAGGGAGGGAGGAAAGAAGGAAGGAAGGAAGGAAGATGGGAAGGAAAGAAGGAAGGAAGGAAGTGAGATAGGGAAAGAAGGAAAAAGAAAGATAGGAAAGGAGGGAAGAAAGAAAGGGAGGAAGGAGGGAGGGAGGGAGAGGCAATCTTGTTAGTTTTAAGTAGGTCAGTCAAGTCCTTCTCCGGATCTAAACAAGCCAAAATCATCTTATCGACCTGTCTCTCTTATCTTCCCCTTTTAATCTTTCTTTTTCTTGCAGATGTCTTCCTGCCTTTTAACAGTTTTAAAGCAAACAAAAAGAAGAAACACAACTCAGAGATCCTGCTGACTTGATCAAAGCCATTGCTGCGTCTGCCTTTCTGGCATCAGTAGAATAACCTCCCCTTCCTACACACAAAAAGACACACACGCGCGCGCGCGCACACACACACACACGACTGTAAGTTTAGCATACTCCTTGCAAACCGCAACCCCTAGCAGCGTACAACCGACTGAGGTGTGTGTATTTGCTTCATTTGCCATCCCTTTTCAAGGCGTGAAGTGCAATGTCATCAAAGAGGACAGACTGATTGATTGATTGATTGATTGATTGATTTTGTCCAATACACAATGAGGGTTTTAGTAGTAAAATACATGATGAAGGTTATAGAGGAGATACTCATAATAAAATATATCTAAGAAAGAATAGAAGAGAAGTTATAGGAATAGAACATATCAATGAAAGAATAGAAGAAGAGATATAGGAATAGAGGAAAGGTATAGGAGATATAGGAGAGCAATAGGACAGGGGACGGAAGGCACTCTAGTGCACTTGTACTCGCCCCTTACTGACCTCTAAGGAATCTGGATGGGTCAACCGTAGATAATCTAAGGGTAAAGTGTTGGGGGTTTGGGGATGACACTACGGAGTCCGGTAATGAGTTCCACCCTTCAACAACTCAGTTACTGAAGTCATATTTTTTACAGTCAAGTTTGGAGCGGTTAATATTAAGTTTAAATCTGTTGTGTGCTCTTGTGTTGTTGTGGTTGAAGCTGAAATAGTCGCCAACAGGCAGGATGTTGCAGCATATGGTCTTGTGGGCAATACTTAGATCTTGTTTAAGGCATCTTAGTTCTAGGCTTTCTAGGCCCAGGATTGAAAGTCTAGTCTCGTAGGGTATTCTATTTCGAGTGGAGGAGTGAAGGGCTCTTCTGGTGAAGTATCTTTGGACATTTTCAAGGGTGTTAATGTCTGAGATGCGATATGAGTTCCAAACGGATGAGCTGTATTCAAGGATGGGTCTGGCAAAAGTTTTGTAAGCTCTGGTAAGTAGTGTGAGATTGCCAGAGCAGAAGCTACATAGGATTAGGTTCAAAGAGTATGTCCTCTTCCAGGACAAAATGCCCACGACTTGAAGACCACCCGATTGGTCATCTGCATTGATTCATAAGTAAAAGAAAAATCATTGATTACATAACTCTTTTTCATCATGGTATTTACATTCGTACATTATCTTTTACACACATCAATCAATATAGTTGTATAATATTATTTTCAACTTGAAAACATCAATCAGTTTAAATCAAATTACGGGTTGAACAGGTCCAGATTAGCTAAACAGATCCAGTTGAGACAAGATGAGGTAGAACTTAGGTTGAGTATCATCTTCCTGAGTCCTTGAGATCAAAACGAGCCAAGTGTTTTGCTGATCAACCTAAAATTTGAAATTCAGTTCCTGGGGATTTACTAACCACGTCTGCTGGAAGTTTGTTCCAAGCATCTATTACTCTTTCAGTCAAATAATATTTTCTCAAGTTACTTCTAATCTTTCACCCAACCAACCTCAGATTGTGCCCCCTTGTTCTTGTGTTCCCTTTCCTATTAAAAACACTTCCCTCCTGAAACTTATTGAACCCTTTCACATATTTAAATGTTTTGATCCTGTCCCCCCTTTCCCTTCTGTCCTCCAGACTAAACAGATAGAGTTCATGAAGTCTTTCCTGATCAGTTTTATGCTGAAGACCTTCCACCATTTTTTTGCCCGTCTTTGGACCCGTTCAATTTGATCCATCTCTTTTTGTAGGTGAGGTCTCCAGAACTGGACACAGTATTATTCCAAATGGGGTCTCACCAGCACTCTATACAGCGGGATCACAATCTCCCTCCTTCTGCTTGTTATACTTCTAGCTATGCAGTCAAGCATTCTACTTGCTTTCCCTACCGCCTGACCGCATTGTCCACCCATTTGGAGACTGTCAAAAATCACGACCCCTAAATCCTTCTCTTCTGAAGTTTTTGCTAGTTGGGGGAAAGATCGAAAGCAACATGAGAAAATATTATTTTACTGAAAGAGTAGTAGATCCTTGGAACAAACTTCCAGCAGACGTGGTTGACAAATCCACAGTAACTGAATTTAAACATGCCTGGGATAAACACATATCCATCCTGTTCTGTCTGGGTCACTCCAGAAGCCAATACCAACCCAAAAAGAGAAGCCAGACACACTGGTAAAAGGCAAAGGCAGTTTTATAAAATTCAAGAATAACACAGATAACAGAAAATGTCCTTACAAACAGGAAAATGCTGTATCTTCAGATATATCCACGAAGGCAAAAGTTCATGCAGCAATACAGAATTCTTGCTGCCAAGCCAAGGCTGTAGATAGCAGACCTACACCTCCCACGGGTCTTCCAAAGCTGCTGGGCCACAAGCCAGCTGCTGGGCCACAAGAGACGCCGAGAAACAAGACAGGATAACGCAACTCCAAACTGATAACACTCCACATGGCTTCAAGGGCTTGCCTGCCTTTTAAACCCTGCTAAGGAGGACCACACCCAAACCCAGCTGTTCCTAATTCAGTGCTGATAATACTTCTTTAATTGCTCCTTTCTTGGATCTGACCGTCTCTGTCGCATGTCAATGACGGCTTGAGCTTCATCACCTAATGACTCCAAACTACTGGCTGGGGAGAGCCCCCCCCCCCGGGCTCTCATGCTGTTCTCCTTCATCCCATTCCTGATTTTCCTCTCCCCTGTCCGACTGTTCAGCCCCCTCCTCTTCGCTGTCATCCTCCTCTGGGCATGGAGCCAGCAGAGACACAGCCGGTCCCTGAGCAGCCTCATGCTGAACCACAACACATCCTAAGATAAAATACAGAAAATAGTATAAGGGCAGACTAGATGGACCATGAGGTCTTTTTCTGCCGACAGACTTCTATGTTTCTATGTTTCTAACACAGAACTGCCAAGATCAGCCAGGATCTTACAAACCCCATCAAAAGAAAACCAGATTTCAAATTTTAGGTTGATCAGCAGAACACTTGCCTCGTTTTGATCTCAAGGACTCAGGAAGATGATGCTCAACCCATGTTCTACATCATCTTGGCTCCACTGGATCTGTTTAGCTAATCTTTTTGGTTCGGCTTCTTTTTGGCACTTTAATTCAGTACTTTGCTATCCCTTGCTGCTAGAAGAATAATAGATCAGTGACTGCTAGTAAGAGTAATCTTTTTTATTTTGGTGGGCTTTTGCTGCTATAAAAATATATATATATTCCTGTTTCTCACATTTATGGTAGCTCAGATGAAGAGAAAATTCTCTTTGTAGCTTCTAATCTTGTCCCAGATCACCAAAAGAACCAAAGTATTGATTGATTGATTGATTGATTGATTGATTGATTGATTGATTGATTGGTTGGTTGGTTGGTTGGTTGGTTGGTTGATTGGTTGATTGGTTGATTGGATTTGTATGCCGCCACTTCAACTGCTCTTTTCATTGGACCATTAATAGTTGGGTAACTCTATAATTTTCCTTATATATTTTACGTTTGAAGACTAAAATGTTTTATATTTATTTATTTTATTTATTTATTTTGTCCAATACATAATACACAGATATACTTATACTGTACTGCTAGAAAATGTAATGATTGTTAAGGGACAATAAGACACTGATTCTAAGCAGACACACTTGGAGGTAAAACAGGTTTTAATAAGGGCTATGGTTCATCGGAATGTTGTCTTAAATAACGGCACCTTTGAACTCAATCTGATTTTTGTTAGCTCTGTACGTGTATCTGTGTAGTTCTTCTTGGCAACAAGATAATTGTGGCTTACTAGAGCCTCTTTCTGGGATGTTTTTCAACTTCTCAGTCAACAATTGCAATTTCTTGGAGGAATCTATCCAAGTTATATCCAGGAGCAACTGTATATTCGGATCCCTCAAGTGCTTCCATCTGCTATTTTGGCAATCTTATTCCACCCCAACCTCGGTGTTAGCCAAATTGAATTTGATTTCTGAATAAACCTGCATAGTATTTTGTTATGATGAAAAAGACTTTCTCTCAGGTACCGACTTGAAATTCACCTCAATACCCTGCCATTGAATCAAGGCAAAACTACATTTGCTGGTCTTTTACAGATTCCAACCCCACTTGCAATGCTTCAGTTTTGAGTCATTGC
Organism: Erythrolamprus reginae; assembly: GCF_031021105.1. NCBI lineage: Eukaryota > Metazoa > Chordata > Lepidosauria > Squamata > Dipsadidae > Erythrolamprus > Erythrolamprus reginae. The sequence goes on from NC_091956.1 coordinate 11,008,715, forward strand.
CAATCCTCTATCTCCTTTCCAAGGTATTTGATTGACAAAACGAAACAGATTTTATAGGCTGCCTTTGGCAGACTTCCAAGTAGGGGGAAAAAAATATCTCCACGAATGCCAGTAAAGCTAAGAATGACTTCAGGCTGCTTGCCGCATAAGTTGGAGACGAGAAGGAAGCCGCATCAATGATAGAGATGAAAGAAAATATATTTAATTTAATTTAATTTAATTCATCTGATTTATAAGCCGCCCAACTCCTTTTGGATTCTGGGCGGTGAGATTAGAATAGAATAGAATAGAATAGAACAGAACAGAGTAGAGTAGAATAATAGATTAGAGTAGAGTAGAGTAAAGTAGAATAGAACAGAACAGAGTACAGTAGAGTAGAATAATACAGTAGAGTAGAATAGAATAGAATGGAATGGAATAGAATAGAATAGAATAATAATTAGTAGAATAGAGTACAGTAGAGTAGAGTACAGTGGAATGGAATAGAATAGAATAGAATAGAATAATAATTAGTAGAGTAGAGTAGAATAGAGTAGAGTACAGTGGAGTGGAGTGGAGTGGAATGGAATAGAATAGAATAGAATAGAATAATAGAGTATGAGTAGAATGGAATGGAATAAAATAAAATAATAGAGTATTAGTAGAATAGAGTAGAATAGAATAGAATAATAGAGTAGAGTATTAGTAGAATGGAATAGAATAGAATAGAAATAATAGAATAGAACAGAATTCTTTATTGGGCCAAGTGTGATTGGACACACAAGGAATTTGCCCTTGGTGCAGAAGCTCTCAGTGTACATAAAATAATTTGTGAAGAAAAATTATGGCATTATGGTGCCAATGGGAAAAAAGACTTCAGGGCATAAACTGCTGGTATTGTTCCAATTACCTTAAAAAATAATACAGTCCAAATTTTCACACTAAGAGTTTTTTTTTTAAATGACAGAGCACAACATAAACCATTGCAACAATAATCTGGCATTTAATTGAGCATATCCAAGTCTATCTGCTTACCTGCAGCTTTATGAATATACAGCTCCAACCAAGAATATTGTGCCAAAATATTGTCTCTCGGGCTATGCAACAAGCTCCCAGAAGTCTCTAGCTAAGGACTTTCTCCGTATCAACCATTTGGTGCTCCAAATATGTTTAATAAGAATTACATTGATGATAATAATAACATTGCAGCTTTGTGCAAAAAAAAATATATCCCCCAACACCCTAGGCTTTCATCTCAGGTCCACAAATTATATACATATATAAAATAGAGTTATGCAAATATTTCTGTGGCAATGCCTAAACCATGCAATCCTGGACATCTTTTCTTATTCTTTTTCTTAGTCAAATCTTACTCAAAAGCAAGCTTTGCTCCTCAACATAGCTTGTGAAGGAGGAAGAGAAGGAGAAAGAATATATAAGTCCTAAATATAAAGAGTATTGTTCTGTCTCAGTGTCGAGCCCCAATAATCAGATGCACATCAATTGTCTAACTAATAAAAAAGGGTTTAATATTTACAAAAGTCTCAGTCTTGTCAGAGTCTTTTAAGAGTCTTTTCTAAGGGAGAAGCAAATCTAGCAAAGTCTTATCAGTTGGTCAAAATCCCAGAGCGAAGATTAATATGGTAATAATTACCAGGTGAAGGAAGAGTTCCAAGGCGTAGTTCTCAGAAATTAACTGGAAGACCGGAGCTCATTAGCAAAGCTCTTTTGAAACACAAACTGAATTCAATAGTCAAGACAAGATGTTTCCAAAATGAATGACATTGTTCTCTACAACAAAGAGGGGAATGCCTCACCCTTAAATAATGTGAGAGTGTAACCCAATAGCCAGCAGTGCTACTCATGAGTAAATCTCCATTTAACCAACCACTCATGTCTCCTAGATGCCCTATGAACTCTGGCATCGAGAAGAGGCTCCTCCTCTTCTCCGGAATCACTCAGCACAGGAAATGCAAAATCATTCCTCACAGGAAGTGCTGATTCACTCATCCCAGGAAGTGCTGAAGGTCCTGAATGTTTGTTTGTTTGTTTGTTTGTTCATTCATTCATTCATTCATTCATTTATTTATTAGATTTGTATGCCGCCCATCTCCGAGGACTCGGAGCCATTCACAACAGAATGCAATATCACAAATCCAATATATTAAAAACCCATTATTAAAACCATACAACTCAGACAAACCATACACAATATTCATTCTGTAGTCATTCAGTTCCTTGATGGAGGGGCTCTTTGGCACTGGGATGATAGTAGAGCATTTGAAGCAGGAAGGAACATAGCAGATCTCTAGTGATTTGGGAGAAGATGGGGGCCAATTGGTCAGCACAGACTTTTAAGCAAAAAGGAGTTATCTTGTCTGGGCCTGGTACTTTTCCAGGCTTCTGTCTGTGAAATAGATCTGTTGTTCTGACCCTGACCCCTCATCTTCATCACTGTCAATCTCACGTGCCAAGAACAAAGGATGTTTGTGCCATTTTTTCCACACTTTCTGCATCCTCATGATTAGTTGTGCAGGACGTGAGCAAACCATAACTGGTGCAATATTAAAATTACATTGAAATACATACAGGTGAACAACAAATAATCAAAGGTTATATTAACAGATTAATAGACTTGGAAGGGACCTTGCAGGTCATCTAGTCCAACCTTCTGCTCAAATTAGGAGAACCTACATCATTTCTAACAAATGGCAGAAAAAGGTGAAAAATTATCCTTAAGACTGCCGGCTGATTGCTTTTCACTTGTCTATTGAAATAGACAAATATCCCTTTTCAGGAACAGACGATCTATTGATGGTATACAGTTCGTAAACTACAACAAACACAGAATGGAAATAAAATAAATATGTGCAAAAATAGACTTATTGTACATATGACATGTTGACAACCTTGAAGAATCCAAAGCTTTTAAAAAAATGGAATTTTGCCCAAGTAAGAATGGCTTTGCAAGGCTGTATAACTGCAATACTTTAAAAAAAAAAATAGACTTTTTATACAGCGCTAGACATCATTAATTAACCATGGATTCATTATCTGGAAAGAGTTTAGAAATTATTTACACCAGGCTTCGGGCTATGCTTTTAATTGCCATAACATACTGTTGGGCATATCAATACTTCTGGGTGAGACGGATAAGCCAAACATCTAAAATATACATCAAACTTTTTGCGTAAACCTCAGAAATATGGTTTAAAAAAAGAATCTCTCAGACATAAATGCACACAGTCTAAACTCTGCAGGAAGAAGAAAGTTTGTTGAGGATATTATAGACATAATGGGCATTAAGGAATAAACTTAAGGAACAGTAGGAGCCACAATCAAGACAATATTTAGATTTTTTTTTTAAAAAGAACAATCTGAGTTTGGGGCAGAACTTGTAACCTGTGTCTCAAAGAAGAGCCAGGGTGGGGCAGCAGGTAGACTGCTGTACTGCAGGCCACTGAAGCTGACTTGTAGAACTGAAGGTCAGTGGTTCAAATCTTATCACCGGCTCAAGGTTGACTCAGCCTTCCATCCTTCCGAGGTGGGTAAAATGAGGACCTGGATTGTGGGGGCAATTGCCTAGCTCTGTTAAAAAAGTGCTATTGCTAAAATGTTGTAAGCCGCCCTGAGTCTAAGGAGAAGGGCGGCATAAAAATCAAATGAATGAATGAATGAATGAATGAATGAATGAATGAATGAATAAACAAACAAACAAACAAACAAACAAATAAATAAGAGCCTCCATAATTCTCATAAAAATAAGACATGCAAGAATATTTTTTTTTGAAAAACAGTTTTTATTGAAATTTTCCAAGTTAAAAACAAAAAACATAAAAGACAAACATATAAATCACAGAGACATAAAATATAATTATATATTTTAATAAATAATATATATATATATATATAATTATATTCCACTAGTAGAGTTTTACAGCATCAGAATTCTCCTTCTCAATTCTACATTTCCCTAATTATGGTTATTGTTTTATACCTTAAACATTTTTCTTTTATCTTTACCTATTCATTATATACACTATTAACTAATAATTATGCAAGAATCTATTATTGTAAGAGACAGCAAAGGGCTGCAAAAAATTTTACTACCACAATGTGGGTGTGGGTTATTTTGTGGGTGTGGCTTGCTGGCCATGTGATCAGGAGGGAGTGGCTTGACAATCATGTGACTGGTTTAAAGGTGACCGTCTTGACGTCACTCACATCAAGGGTTTGGGTTAGGTTGCCTGGCCTCTCCTCGCCTCAAAAACAATTTCCCCATCTATTTACTATTACCGAACATCCGAAACACATTCTATGTATATATGCCATATGTGTACACACATATTACACACAGGCACACAAAAATATACATTATCTACTATATAAACTGTATCTGTATGTACACACACGCACAGCTCTTCTAAAATTATACACATTCAACCTCATTTACTGCGATAGGAAAAACAGACCCAGAGCCCAGAAGGGAAAAAAAGGGGGGGAAATCACAATTTTTCTACCGGTTCTGCGTACCTCACCAATTTTTTTAACTGACCATACCTATAGGAGCCCATCACTGGACAGACTTTGTTGTTAATCAATATAATATTAGCATTCATGGTTTTAATTAATTAGCTCAGATAGTGATTTGAGGATTTGCTTTATTTCTTCTGCTTTATAAGGCTGATATGTAAGAAAACATCGGCCTCCCTTTATCGCTATGGATCCTGCAAGGATTTTAAATTTTATTTATTTATTTTTATTTATTTATTTATTTTGTCCAATACACAATGAGGGTTTTAGTGGATATATATCTATATACACATAGTAAAAATACATGATGAAGGTTATAGAGGAGATACTCATAGTAAAATATATCTAAGAAAGAATAGAAAAGAAGATATAGTAATAGAACATATCAATGAAAGAATAGAAGAAGAGATATAGGAATAGAAGAAAGGTATAGGAGATATAGGAGAGCAATAGGACAGGGGACGGAAGACACTCTCGTTTACTTGTACTCGCCCCTTACTGACCTCTTAGGAATCTGGATAGGTCAACCGTAGATAATCTAAGGGTAAATTGTTGGGGGTTTGGGGATGACACTATGGAGTCCGGTAATGAGTTCCACGCTTCGGTTACTGAAGTCATATTTTTTACAGTCAAGTTTGGAGCGGTTAATATTAAGTTTAAATCTGTTGTATGCTCTTGTGTTCTTGTGGTTGAAGCTGAAGTAGTCGCCGACAGACAGGACGTTGCAGCATATGATCTTGTGGGCAATACTTAGATCTTGTTTAAGGCGTCTTAGTTCTAAACTTTCTAGGCCCAGGATTGAAAGTCTAGTCTCGTAGGGTCTTCTATTTCGAGTGGAGGAGTGAAGGGCTCTTCTGGTGAAGTATCTTTGGACATTTTCAAGGGTGTTAATGTCTGAGATGCGCTATAGGTTCCAAACAGATGAGCTGTATTCGAGGATGCATCTGGCAAAAGTTTTGTAAGCTCTGGTAAGTAGTGTGAGATTGCCAGAGCAGTAGCTACGTAGGATTAGGTTTACAACTCTTGAAGCCTTCTTGGCTATATTGTTGCAGTGGGCTTTGGCACTTAAGTCTTTTATTATTAGTATACCAAGGTCTTTAACCGAGTGGGGTTAAAGACCTTGGTGTTCATTTGGGGGCAGCCTCCAAGTCTAGATTTGCATCTGGTTCCCATGTAGCCAGTAAGCAAATTAAAACCAGCCAAATATCTTTTCCTGCCTTTCTCTTTACACCAAATCGACAAAAAATATTTTTCACTTTGGCGTCTCCTGAGTCAGCATGACACCTTCAAGTTTCCAAACTCTGCAAGCATCTGTGTATTTTTTGTCCCTTTCTATTTTCGCTTTGCCCACTGCGGTCTTGTAAACACGGCTATTATTAGCCAAAAAAGCTTGAGAATGCTTAAGAAGTTTAGAACGCTTGAGTTATCAAGGACTTGAACAGAAGAAAACGTGGGATTCCACCAGGTATCCAGGAGATATGAGTAATTAATTCAGTCATACAGCTATACATTAAAGTGTATAAAATAGCATTTAATTTAGAAATAGCACAGTCAAGTTAAACAGTTTGGACATGCACATTCAATTAAGTCAATATCTCTCAATACAATAATAATATTACAAGCCTAACTTTGTTTTACATATCAGACATACATTACAGCTTACACGGCTACCTTTGAAAAGTGTTCGGAAACTTCAGATCGTGCAGAATGCAGCTGCGAGAGCAATCATGGGCTTCCCTAAATATGCCCATATCACACCAACACTCCGCAGTCTGCATTGGTTGCCGATCAGTTTCCGGTCACAATTCAAAGTGTTGGTTATGACCTATGAAGCCCTTCATGGCACCGGACCAAATTATCTCTGGGACCACCTTCTGCGGCACGAATCCCAGCGACCAGTTAGGTCCCACAGAGTGGGTCTTCTCCGGGTCCCGTCAACTAAGCAATGTCAGTTGGCGGGGCCCAGGGGAATAGCCTTCTCTGTGGCGGCCCCAACCCTCTAGAACCAACTCCCCCCAGAGATTAGAATAGCCCCCACCCTCCTTGCCTTTTGTAAGCTCCTCAAAACCCAACTCTGCCATCAGGCATGGGGGAATTAAGATAATCTTTCCCCCTAGACTTCTACAATTTATGCATGGCATGTTTGATTGATTTTATAACAAGGGTTATATGCATGGTATGTATGATTGATTTTATAACAAGGGTTTTTAGCTTTTGTAGTATTGGATTTTTACATTCTGTTTTTTGTCACTGTTGTTAGCCGCCCCGAGTCCACGGAGAGGGGTGGCATACAAATCCAATAAATAAAAAATAAATAAAAAATAAAATCCATCAAACTATCACAGAGCTTACTACATCAGTCACAGTGAATCAGCAGAAAAAAACCAGAGAGAGCAGAAAAAGAGAATCATGCTTTCTGGCTTCCTCTTATGGCAATTTGCAGCACTGCCTCTTGAAGCTATAATACTTCAATACAAACAAACATTCATTGCTAGCTTGTTTATACAGGTATATTGCCAACCCAACTGTTATGTATAGAGTACTAACAAAAATAATTCCTCCTGCCCCCAAAAAACAAATACACACATTTGTTCGCATTTTTCAGTACATTAAAGCTGTTCCAAGTTTTGGGTGACTTACCATATTTTTCAGAGTATAAGATGCACCTTTTTCTCCCCTAAAAGAGGGTAGAAATGTTGGTACATCCTATACACCAAATACAGCCAGTTTTGACCTCTCGAAGCCCCATTCCCGCATCTCATTTTTGCGAAAAATGGGCCTGTGCTCTGGGCCTGGACACTTTTCCTTTCCTTTCCTTTCCTCGCCTCTCCTCTCCTTTCTTTGCCTTCTTTTTCCTTTCCTTCATTCCTTTCCCTACCCTTCTTCATCTATTTTTGTCCTGTCCTGTCCTCTCCTGTCCTCTCCTTTCCTTTCCTTTCCCTACCCTTCCCTTCTTCATCCATTTACTTCCTTTCCTTCTTTCCTTTCTCCCTTTCTTCTTCCTTTCCTTTCCTTTCTTTTCTTTTCATTTCCTCTCCTCTCCTCTCTTTCCCTTTCCTTCCCTTCCCTTCCTTCTCTTCTCTTCCCTTCTTTATCCATTTACTTCCTTTCCTTTCCCTTCCTTTCCTTTCCTTCTTTCCCTTCTCCATTTCTTCTCCCTTTCTTTTCCTTTCTTTCTTTTTCCTTTCCTCTCCTCTCCTTCCCTTCCCTTCCCTTCCTTCTCTTCCCTTCCCTTCTTCATCCATTTACTTCCTTTCCTTTCCTTCCTTTCCTTCCTTTCCTTTCCTTTCCTTATTTCCTTTCCCTACCCTTCCCTTCTTCATCCATTTACTTCCTTTCCTTTCTTTCCTTCCTTTCCTTTCCTTATTTCCTTTCCCTACCCTTCCCTTCTTCATCCATTTACTTCCTTTCCTTCCTTCCTTTCCTTCCTTTCCTTTCCTTCTTTCCCTTCTCCATTTCTTCTCCCTTTCTTTTCCTTTCTTTCCTTTTCCTTTCCTCTCCTCTCCTTTCCTCTCCTTCCCTTCCCTTCCTTCTCTTCCCTTCCCTTCTTCATCCATTTACTTCCTTTCCTTTCCTTCCTTTCCTTCCTTTCCTTTCCTTATTTCCTTTCCCTACCCTTCCCTTCTTCATCCATTTACTTCCTTTCCTTTCCTTCCTTTCCTTCCTTTCCTTTCCTTATTTCCTTTCCCTACCCTTCCCTTCCCTTCTTCATCCATTTACTCCCTTCCCTTCTTTCCTTTCCTTTCCTTCTTCCCTTTTCCTTTCACTTTCCTTAGGAAAGGATTAACTAAAAGGATTAATTTAACACACCGTAGTCCTACTCCAACAAGATCTGACAGTGCTAATTCTGAAGACTTGGCAAAGAGCTATTTTCTAAATCATGTCACTTGAACTACCCTACTGTGGCATATTTTTCTAAAGGGACTTGGCGATTCTTATTCACAAATTATAGCATTGCTTTCAGCCTGACAGCACTGACAGGGAAAATAATTTTATGGGTAGGGTGAATCCATAAAAGATGTTTGCAAAATAGCTCGGCTCTGTTAATTCACTTTTCAAAGCAAAGAGTAACAGTAGAAGGTTGATATATAAACACAGCCAAACCCCAAGGATTGATGTCCCTTTAGCTGTGTTGACTCTTATAAGTAATTGAAGTACACTGTATTTTGAAACGCATAACTTCTGTCAGTCTGGATTCCGGCATTCTGACAGATCATAGGCATGCAATATCAAGAACCTCTTGGAGTGTTATTGTGGCTCCTTCACAGCTTGTAGATTGGAAAAGACGGGTATAACTTTTGTGCTTATCCCATCTTTCTCCAGCTGGTGTTGTGAATGATCCTTGACCAACTCTGGTAATGACAGATTCTGAGGAGGGTGAGCCAGGCCCATCTTGATACCCTAAGCCAGAGGTTTTGCCAGCTGATGCAGAGAATGGGAGTGGGGGAGAAATAGACCTGGATGAACCTGAAAGACCACCAGAGATGGCAGATATGCCAATGACAGTAGAGTCTGACTTAGAAGAGGGGGAGGAAGAAGACCATGAGCCTTTGCTAGATGCCCACTTTAGAAGACTAAGAAAAGGCAAGAATACTTGTGTGGGAAAAGGAAGTAGTCTGTAGTTTGTTAACGCTAGGGAATTGTTGACCACTCCCCAGTAAAGGGCTACCAAAATTTTTACTACCACCTTGTGGGCGTTGCTTATCTCCGGAGGTCCTGGTTCCAGAGGGTCGGGGCCGCCACAGAGAAGGCTTTTCCCCTGGGTCCCATCAGACGACATTGTTTAGTTGACGGGACCCAAAGAAGGCCAACTCTGTGGGACTTAACTGGGCGCTGGGATTTGTGCGGCAGAAGGCGGACCCGGATGTATTCTGGTCCGATGCCATGAAGGGTCATAACCAACATTTTGAATTGTGACCGGAAACCGATCGGCAACCAATGCAGACTGCGGAGTGTTGGTGTAACATGGGCATATTTGGGGAAGCCCATGATTGCTCTCGCAGCTGCATTCTGCACGATCTGAAGTTTCCGAACAGTTTTCAAATGTAGCTAATGCAATCTTCAATGCGCCAATTCTTTACCTTCTGATATAACAAGGACGAAGATGACACAAGATCCCGTCCTTTGAAAGAGTCTTCCCGGAGAAAATCAAAAATAGAATAGGTGGCCCACATTCTTCTAAGCTGTCCTCTTGATCAGCAAGTTGAGAGCTGAAATATTCCTGCTCTCGGGAAGAGATTGGAGGGATATCTACTGCTGTGAGTGCTCCTTGTCCAGCTCAGGTCATGTCAGATTCTGAGGAGGATGAGCCAGGCCCCTCTGGATACCCTGGGCCAGGATGTTTGCCAGATGAAGCAGAAAGTGAGAGTGAGGGAGAAAGTGACCGGAGTGAACGTGAGGAACTACTAGAGG
>NC_091956.1:11023638-11028638 GCF_031021105.1 Erythrolamprus reginae
TGTGTTGTTGTGGTTGAGGCTGAGGTAGTCCTTGACAGGCAGGACATTGCAGCATGAAAATCTCTGAGACCGCCTTCTGCCGCACGAATCCCAATGAGGGCTAGGTCCCACAGAGTTGGCCTTCTCCGGGTCCCGTCGACTAAGCAATGTCGTTTGGCGGGACCCAGGAGAAGACCCTCTGAAACCAGCTCCCCCCAGATATCAGAGCTGCCCCCACCCTCCTTGCCTTTCGCAAGCTCCTTAAAACCCACCTCTGTCATCAGGCATGGGGAATTTAAATTTCTCTTCCCCCTAGGCTTATAGAATTTATACATGGTATGCTTGTATGTATGAGTGGTTCTTTAAATTGGGGTTTTTTAGATTGTTTTTTAATATTAGATTTGTTTACATTGTCTTTTTATATTGTTGTTGGCCGGCCCGAGTCTTCGGATAGGGGCGGCATACAAATCTAATAAATACAAATACAAAATATGATCTTGTCGGCAATACTTAGATCATGTTTAAGGCGTTGTAGTTCTAAGCTTTCAAGACCCAGGATTATAAGTCTAGTTTCGTAGGGTGTTCTGTGAAGGAATGAAGGGCTCTTCTGGTGAAGTATCTTTGAACATTTTCAAGGGTGTTAATGTCTGAGATGCGATATGGGTTCCATTGGCCCATCATTGAAGAATGGCTGAAGGGTTTATCTAGAGCAGTCCTTCTCAAATAGGGGGGGGGGGCTTTTTGCACCAAACAATAGCACACACAACAGAGAAGGAGATATGAAGTGCAGATAACAAGCCCTTCAGAGTCACCACATTGCCTCACATTTTCTCTCTCTCCCTCTTTAAATGCAGATGTGCCATTTAGTCCAAACGTTGTAGTAATCTGAATCTTTTTGTCCTTTTAGTTCATAGAAACATAGAAACATAGAAGTCTGACGGCAGAAAAAGACCTCCTGGTCCATCTAGTCTGCCCTTATACTATTTTCTGTATTTTATCTTAGGATGGATATATGTTTATCCCAGGCATGTTTAAATTCAGTTACTGTGGATTTATCTACCACGTCTGCTGGAAGTTTGTTCCAAGGATCTACTACTCTTTCAGTCAAATAATATTTTCTCATGTTGCTTTTGATCTTTCCCCCAACTAACTTCAGATTGTGTCCCCTTGTTCTTGTGTTCACTTTCCTTTTAAAAACACTTCCCTCCTGGACCTTGTTTAACCCTTTAATATATTTAAATGTTTCGATCATGTCCCCCCTTTTCCTTCTGTCCTCCAGACTATACAGATTGAGTTCATTAAGTCTTTCCTGATACGTTTTATGCTTAAGACCTTCCACCATTCTTGTAGCCCGTCTTTGGACCCGTTCAATTTTGTCAATATCTTTTTGTAGGTGAGGTCTCCAGAACTGAACACAGTATTCCAAATGTGGTCTCACCAGCATTCTATATAGCGGGATCATAATCTCCCTCTTCCTGCTTGTTATACCTCTAGCTATGCAGCCAAGCATCCTACTTGCTTTCCCTACCGCCTGACTGCACTGTTCACCCATTTTGAGACTGTCAGAAATCACTACCCCTAAATCCTTTTCTTTTGAAGTATTTGCTAACACAGAACTGCCAATACAATACTCAGATTGAGGATTCCTTTTCCCCAAGTGCATTATTTTACATTTGGAAACATTAAACTGCAGTTTCCATTGCTTTGACCATTTATCTAGTAAAGCTAAATCATTTACCATATTACAGACGCCTCCAGGAATATCAACCCTATTGCACACTTTAGAGTCATCGACAAATAGGCAAACCTTCCCTACCAAACCTTCCCCTATGTCACTCACAAACATATTAAAAAGAATAGGACCCAGAACAGACCCTTGTGGCACACCGCTTGTAACCTGACTCTGCTCAGAATACTCGCCGTTAACAATAACTCTCTGATGTCTACGCTTCAGCCAGCTGCAAATCCACTGAACTATCCAGGGATTAAGTCCAATCTTCACTAATTTATCTATCAGCTCTTTATGTGGAACCGTATCAAAGGCTTTGCTGAAGTCCAGGTAGGCAATATCCACGGCACCACCTTCATCGAACACCTTTGTGACATAGTCAAAGAAATCAATGAGATTAGTCTGACATGATTTGCCTTCAGTAAAGCCATGCTGATTTGGGTCCAATAAGTTATTGTTTTTTAGGTGCTGATTTATCCTCTTTTTGAGTAGAGTCTCCATCATTTTAACTACCACTGATGTCAAGCTAACTGGCCTGTAGTTACCAGCTTCTTCTCTACTGCCCTTCTTGTGGATAGGCACAACACTGGCCATTCTCCAATCCTCAGGAACTTCTCCTGTTAACAAGGATTGGTTAAACAAATCAGTCAGGGGGGTAGCAATGACAGATCTGAGTTCTTTAAGAACTCTGGGGTGGATGCCATCTGTACCCCATAGTTCTATTGTCAGTTTATCCATTTCCACACACCAATATATATTTATCAATCAACGTGTTATCCAATGGAATATTACCCTCTTTTCAGTATTGAACATAGACAATTCTTGCTGCCGTGATGATATGCAGTGATAAATGTTGTTCTTTTTTTGTTATGCCTAATAAAAAAAATTCAGGAGTGTTATTCTATTTTCTTTTCTGTGATCTGTTGCAGCCAGTCACGAATCTTTTTTGCAGTAATTTTTTGCTTTGGGGCATAACCACCACATGTGAAAGAAAGTACCTACCATGTTTCCCTGAAAATAAGACACTGTCTTATATTAATTTTTGCTCCAAAAGTTGTGCTACGTCTTATTTTCGGGGGGTGCCTTATATTTCTCAAATAAGACAAATTCAAAGGCAGAAAAGCTGACACCCCCAAAGGAAGTGTACCGTACGGTGCATTGATTACGGTACGGTACCTGTCAGTATGGCACCCACACACACAAACGACGGCACTTATATGGTACAACAGTATACTCCCGCTATTGCAGCTTCCGGCCACCAGAGGAACTACAGTCTACGCACTGTAGTGGAGACTGTAATGGCGGTGAGACAGCAGCAGACTGTGTCTGCTGTACTGGATGGTACAAAGCGATGGCAGGGGACACCACATTATTACGGTACCACTATGAACAGCTTTGAATGGTACCGTATGTTTTTCCACCGTACCGTATGTAAACTTGACTATGCCTTATTTTCGTGGGGTGCCTTATATTAGCAAATTCTGCAAAACCTCTGACATGCCTTACTTTCGGGGTACGTCTTATTTTCGGGAAAACAGGGTATGTCTTTTTTGCATTTCCAACTGCCCTTAAACTATTTCCTATATTTTATCTTAGGATGGATCTATGTTTATCCCAGGCATGTTTCAATTCAGTTCCTGTGGATTTACCAACCACGTCTGCTGGAAGTTTGTTCCAAGCATCTACTACTCTTTCAGTAAAATAATATTTTCTCACGTTGCTTCTGATCTTTCCCCCAACTAACCTCTGATTGTTTCCCCTTGTCCTTGTGTTCACTTTCCTATTAAAAACACTTCCCTCCTGAACCTTATTTAACCCTTTAACATATTTAAATGTTTTGATCATGTCCCCCCTTTCCCGTCTGTCCTCCAGACTCTACAAATTGACTTCATGAAGTCTTTCCTGATAGGTTTTATGCTTAAGACCTTCCACCATTTTCGTAGCCCGTCTTTGGACCCGTTCAATTTTATCAATATAGAAACATAGAAACATAGAAGACTGACGGCAGAAAAAGACCTCATGGTCCATCTAATCTGCCCTTAAACTATTTCCTGTATTTTATCTTACAATGAATATATGTTTATCCCAGGCATGTTTAAATTCAGTTACTGTGGATTTACCAATCACGTCTGCTGGAAGTTTGTTCCAAGGATCTACTTTCAGTGAAATAATATTTTCTCACGTTGCTTTTGATCTTTCCCCCAACTAACTTCAGATTGTGTCCCCTTGTTCTTGTGTTCACTTTTTCCTATTAAAAACCATTTTGTAGGTGAGGTCTCCAGAACACGGTATTCCAAACGCGAATGTGAAATTATTGCTTTCTCTGCTGGAATTATTTGTGATGCAAAACTTGTTTTAAGCCTCTTTTGTTCTCATTTTAAATTAAGGATAAGGTGGTTGTATTTCTTATGCGCTTTCCAATTCCTCATAAGCCAGTCCATGAGGGCACCGTCCCTTGAAAGACAAGGCAGGAAGTTATTAAACGGACGGCTGGATGAATGAGGGCAGAAGTATAATTTATAATCTTTTTACGATGTGGAGGATTTTTTCGTGGATGGCAAAAGAATTGACGAAAGAACAGGGATTAGGCGACTGCGGGGAAAGCCCTTGGGGGCTTTCATCACAGCATAACCACTAAAGTGCTCTTCCTAGAGTCAGATAAACTGCCCTTTCCCAAAGGTGCATTAATATAACACCATTTCCATCAATGCAAAACTAGACTAATGGGGCCAAATTCTATGGATATACATATTGTGTGTATATAATACACACAGAGTAAACCAAAAAGAAGAAGAGGAGGAGGAAGAAGAAGAAGAAGAAGAGGAAGAACAGGAGGAGGAGGAGGAAGAAGGAGAAGAGGAGGAGGAGGAGGAAGGAGAAGAGGAAGAATAAGAGGAAGAGGAGGAAGAAGAAGAGGAAGAAGAAGAGGAGGAGGAGGAGGAAGAAGAAGAGGAAGAAAAAGAGGAGGAGGAGGAAGAAGAAGAGGAGGAGGAGGAAGGACTAGATTAGGATCTAGCCAGCCTGCATAGGTCTATCACAATAGGCTTTATTAGGTTTTTCCCCCCCTCAAAGCAAATATTTCTGTACTTAGGCATACTCAGAGGTTATGTGCCAAAGGATGAAGGAAGTTTACAAGACACTGGCAACGGATTGCAACATTGTGTGTCATTGGTGTAACAAATGGGCTTTGAGGTCTGAATTCTGATGCCCCATTTCTCTCTGTGTGTATGTATGTGAGTATCTATGCCTTTATCTCTCTCTCTCTCTCTCTCTCTCTCTCTCTCTCTCTCTC
>NC_091956.1:11351138-11358076 GCF_031021105.1 Erythrolamprus reginae
GCTGATTTTTCCCCCCTTTGAAACTAAACCAGAGCAAAGTGTGTTTCACTTTGTGAAAGAAGAAGGACTGTGAATTGCCTCACAGCTGCAAGCTAGGTATCTCAGAACTGATAAGCGACTTGTACAAATTGCCAGTTTGTTTGGAGACGAGTGCTCTTTGCTATTTATTTATTTATTTATTTATTTATTCATTCATTCATTCATTCATTCATTCATTCATTCATTCATTCATTTATTTATTTATTGGATTTATATGCCGCCCTTCTCCGCAGACTCGGGGCGGCTAACAACAGTAATAAAACAGCATATAATAATAATCCAATACTAAAAACAGTTAAAACCCCATTATTATAAAAACCAAACATACATGCACATATACCATGCATAAAATTGTAGAGGCCTAGGGGAAAGAGTATCTCAATTCCCCCATGCCTGGCTACAGAGGTGGGTTTTAAGCAGCTTACGAAAGGCAAGGAGGGTGGGGGCAATTCTAATCTCTGGGTGCAGTTGGTTCCAGAGGGCTGGGGCTGCCACAGAGAAGGCTCTTCCCCTGGGTCCCACCAAGCAACATTGTTTAGTTGACGGGACCTGGAGAAGACCCACTCTGTGGGACCTAACTGGTCGCTGGGATTCGTGCAGCAGAAGGCGGTCCCTGAGATAATTGCTATACAAAAAAGAGTGCTTAGTTTATTTGAATTTTCATTATAAAGAACATTGTTTTGACTTTTCAAACGTGTGTGTGTCTGAAATTTGTACCTGTGAATTTTCGGGAGGATTCTACCAGAGAGCTCGACAGAACAAGTTATGAAACGGTCTGCCACAATTATGCAAGATGTAATAAATGCAGTAGGGTTGACGTGGATGTGCACTATGAATGCTAAGCATTATGCCCAGAGGAGTGTGAGAACATTAAACATCTAGAGAATAGATGGCCTCTGTAGATTCATAAGCAGTCAGATATGAAGGAAATTAATGGGCAAAATGGCTACACAACTATGGGACAAGTTGATAAGTAGCTAAAGGGATGATTTATGCTAAACTAATGAAGCAGCTTTGGGAAAGGCATGGTCATTTGAGAAATAATAGTTGATAGTTGTCCCCGTGGGAAAATGCTTTGGTCTCTCTTTGCCAAATCTACATCTGCACTGACTGATAGATGACAGGGAGACCTTCCCTGAAGAATTCACAGTTTGCTTCCTGGAGATGATGAGGCAGCAGATAAGGAAAGTGAAAGAGAAGCAGCAGCTAAATATAGAATCAATTGATTATCGGGTCACTGTATTTTTGACGTGGTTCTATAAAGATATTTGTTACTTTAAAAACATGTTATTGCTTGCCAAGAGAAGAGAAGGGAAGGGAAGAGAAGGGAAGGGAAGGGAAGAGAAGGGAAGGGAAGGGAAGAGGAGAGGAGAGGAGAGAAGATAAGAGAGAGTGGAATGGAATGGAAGGGAAGGGAAGAGAAGAGAAGAGAAGAGAAGAGAAGAGAAGAGAAGGGAAGGGAAGGGAAGGGAAGAGAAGGGAAGAGAAGGGAAGAGAAGGGAAGAGAAGAGAAGAGAAGAGAAGAGAGAGTGGAATGGAATGGAAAAGAAGAGAAGAGAAGGGAAGAGGAGAGGAGAGAAGAGAAGAGAAGGGAAGGGAAGGGAAGAGGAGAGGAGAGGAGAGGAGAGGAGAGAAGATAAGAGAGAGTGGAATGGAATGGAAGGGAAGGGAAGAGAAGAGAAGAGAAGAGAAGAGAAGGGAAGGGAAGGGAAGGGAAGAGAAGGGAAGAGAAGGGAAGAGAAGAGAAGAGAAGAGAAGAGAGAGTGGAATGGAATGGAAAAGAAGAGAAGGGAAGGGAAGAGGAGAGGAGAGAAGAGAAGAGAAGGGAAGGGAAGGGAAGAGGAGAGGAGAGAAGAGAAGAGAAGAGAAGAGAAGAGAAGAGAAGAGAAGAGAGAGTGGAATGGAATGGAAGGGAAGGGAAGGGAAGAGGAGAGGAGAGAAGAGAAGAGAAGAGAGAGTGGAATGGAATGGAATGGAATGGAATGGAAGGGAAGAGAAGAGAAGAGAAGAGAAGGGAAGGGAAGAGAAGAGAAGAGAGAGTGGAATGGAATGGAAGGGAAGGGAAGGGAAGGGAAGAGGAGAGGAGAGAAGAGAAGAGAAGGGAAGGGAAGGGAAGAGGAGAGGAGAGAAGAGAAGAGAAGAGAAGAGAGAGTGGAATGGAATGGAAGGGAAGGGAAGGGAAGAGGAGAGGAGAGAAGAGAAGAGAAGGGAAGGGAAGGGAAGAGGAGAGGAGAGAAGAGAAGGGAAGGGAAGGGAAGAGGAGAGGAGAGAAGAGAAGAGAAGAGAGAGTGGAATGGAATGGAAGGGAAGGGAAGGGAAGGGAAGGGAAGAGGAGAGGAGAGAAGAGAAGAGAAGAGAAGAGAGAGTGGAATGGAATGGAAGGGAAGGGAAGGGAAGAGGAGAGGAGAGAAGAGAAGAGAAGAGAGAGTGGAATGGAATGGAATGGAATGGAATGGAAGGGAAGAGAAGAGAAGAGAAGAGAAGGGAAGGGAAGAGAAGAGAAGAGAGAGTGGAATGGAATGGAAGGGAAGGGAAGGGAAGGGAAGGGAAGGGAAGAGGAGAGGAGAGAAGAGAAGAGAAGGGAAGGGAAGGGAAGAGGAGAGGAGAGAAGAGAAGAGAAGAGAAGAGAGAGTGGAATGGAATGGAAGGGAAGGGAAGGGAAGAGGAGAGGAGAGACGAGAAGAGAAGAGAGAGTGGAATGGAATGGAATGGAAGGGAAGGGAAGGGAAGAGAAGAGAAGAGAAGAGAAGAGAAGAGAGAGTGGAATGGAATGGAAAAGAAGAGAAGGGAAGGGAAGAGGAGAGGAGAGAAGAGAAGAGAAGGGAAGGGAAGGGAAGAGGAGAGGAGAGAAGAGAAGAGAAGAGAAGAGAGAGCGGAATGGAATGGAAGGGAAGGGAAGGGAAGAGGAGAGGAGAGAAGAGAAGAGAAGAGAGAGTGGAATGGAATGGAAGGGAAGGGAAGGGAAGGGAAGGGAAGAGGAGAGGAGAGAAGAGAAGAGAAGAGAAGAGAGAGTGGAATGGAATGGAAGGGAAGGGAAGGGAAGAGGAGAGGAGAGAAGAGAAGAGAAGAGAGAGTGGAATGGAATGGAATGGAATGGAATGGAAGGGAAGAGAAGAGAAGAGAAGAGAAGGGAAGGGAAGAGAAGAGAAGAGAGAGTGGAATGGAATGGAAGGGAAGGGAAGGGAAGGGAAGAGGAGAGGAGAGAAGAGAAGAGAAGGGAAGGGAAGGGAAGAGGAGAGGAGAGAAGAGAAGAGAAGAGAGAGTGGAATGGAATGGAAGGGAAGGGAAGGGAAGAGGAGAGGAGAGAAGAGAAGAGAAGAGAGAGTGGAATGGAATGGAAGGGAAGGGAAGGGAAGGGAAGGGAAGAGGAGAGGAGAGGAGAGAAGAGAAGAGAAGAGAAGAGAGAGTGGAATGGAATGGATGGGAAGGGAAGGGAAGAGGAGAGGAGAGAAGAGAAGAGAAGAGAGAGTGGAATGGAATGGAATGGAAGGGAAGGGAAGGGAAGAGAAGAGAAGAGAAGAGAAGAGAAGGGAAGGGAAGAGAAGAGAAGAGAGAGTGGAATGGAATGGAAGGGAAGGGAAGGGAAGGGAAGGGAAGAGGAGAGGAGAGAAGAGAAGAGAAGGGAAGGGAAGGGAAGAGGAGAGGAGAGAAGAGAAGAGAAGAGAGAGCGGAATGGAATGGAAGGGAAGGGAAGGGAAGAGGAGAGGAGAGAAGAGAAGAGAAGAGAGAGTGGAATGGAATGGAATGGAAGGGAAGGGAAGGGAAGAGAAGAGAAGAGAAGAGAAGAGAAGAGAAGAGAAGGGAAGGGAAGAGAAGAGAAGAGAGAGTGGAATGGAATGGAAGGGAAGGGAAGGGAAGGGAAAGGAAGAGGAGAGGAGAGAAGAGAAGAGAAGGGAAGGGAAGGGAAGAGGAGAGGAGAGGAGAGAAGAGAAGAGAAGAGAGAGTGGAATGGAAGGGAAGGGAAGGGAAGGGAAGGGAAAGGAAGAGGAGAGGAGAGAAGAGAAGAGAAGGGAAGGGAAGGGAAGAGGAGAGGAGAGAAGAGAAGAGAAGAGAAGAGAAGAGAGAGTGGAATGGAATGGAAGGGAAGGGAAGGGAAGAGGAGAGGAGAGAAGAGAAGAGAAGAGAGAGTGGAATGGAATGGAATGGAATGGAATGGAAGGGAAGGGAAGGGAAGAGGAGAGGAGAGGAGAGAAGAGAAGAGAAGGGAAGGGAAGGGAAGGGAAGAGGAGAGGAGAGAAGAGAAGAGAAGAGAGAGTGGAATGGAATGGAATGGAATGGAATGGAAGGGAAGGGAAGAGAAGAGAAGGGAAGGGAAGAGAAGAGAAGAGAGAGTGGAATGGAAGGGAAGGGAAGGGAAGGGAAGAGAAGAGAAGGGAAGGGAAGGGAAGAGAAGAGAAAAGAAGAGAAAAGAAGAGAAAAGAAGAGAAAAGAAGAGAAGAGAAGCGGTATAAGCCTAGGATTTCAAGTCTAGTTTTATAGGATATTCTGTTGCGAGTGGAGGAGTGTAGGGCCCTTCTGGTAAAGTATCTCTGGACATTTTTCACCAGAAGAGCCCTTCACTCCTCCACTCGAAACAGAATATCCTACGAAAATAGACTAACAATCCTGGGCCTAGAAAGCCTAGAACTGCGGCGCCTAAATCACGATTTGAGTATTGCCCACAAGATCATATGCTGCAACGTCCTACCAGTCAATGACTACTTCAGCTTCAACCGCAACCACACAAGAGCACGCAACAGATTCAAACTTAATACGAACCGCCCCAAACTTGACTGTAAAAAATATGATTTCAACAATCGAGTTATCGAAGCATGGAACTCATTGCCGGACTCAATTGTGTCAACCCCTAACCCCCAACATTTCTCCCTTAGACTCTCCATGATTGACCTCTCCAGGTTCCTAAGAGGCCAGTAAGGGGCGTACATAAGGGCAGTAGTGTGCCTTTCGTCCCCTGTCCAATTGTCTTTCCTTTCTCTCAGTTATCATATATATTCTCTTTCTTTCATATATCCTCTCCTCTAAGTTCACTTTACCCTTATATATATTACTACATGTCTATTTTTCTTCCTATGTATTTGTGTATTGGACAAATGAATAAATAAATAAATTTTCTAGAGTGTGTATGTCCAAAATGCGGTGTGGGTTCCAGACAAATGAGCTGTATTCTATCTTGCTGGAGGAAGGCCATAGAACGGGACGGAGATTACGTTGAAAAATAGGTAGTGTAGAAGACGCATCATTCTTTCTTGTGTGTAAGTTTCATTGTGTTCAATAAATATTTGTTGAAGAAAAAAAATGTGGTGCATTACTTTCTGGGCCACCCTCATATGAAGGGCTAGAAAATTTGTACAGAGATTGACTGCCTTGTTGATAGACCGACTGTGTGTTGGGTGCATCATGAAACATAGTTCAGAGGCAAGATCCCGCGGGGATGTCAGACCTTGCTAGTTTATACATTATCTGGGACTATTTATTTATTTATTTATTTATTTATTTATTTATTTATTTATTTATTTATTTATTTATTTATTTATTTATTTATTTATTTATTTATTTATTTATTTATTTATTTATTTATTTATTTATTTATTTATTTAGATTTGTATGCCGCCCCTCTCCGCAGACTCGGGGCGGCTCACAGCATAACATAACAGTTTGTAACAAATCCAAATATAATTTAAAACATTTAAAAGAACCCCATTTTGTTAACAAGCATACACTCAAACATCCCATACATAAAATGTGCATGCCCGGGGGAGGTGTTTCAGTTCCCCCATGCCTGACGACAGAGGTGGGTTTTAAGAAGTTTACGGAAGGCAGGGAGAGTAGGGGCAGTTCTAATCTCTGGGGGGAGTTGGTTCCAGAGAGTCGGGGCCGCCACAGAGAAGGCTCTTCCCCTGGGGCCCGCCAACCGACATTGTTTAGTTGACGGGACCCGGAGAAGGCCCACTCTGTGGGACCTAATTGGTCGCTGGGATTCGTGCGGTAGAAGGCGGTCTCAGAGATATTCTGGTCCAGTGCCATGAAGGGCTTTAAAGGTCATGACCAACACTTTGAATTGTGACCGGAAATTGATCGGCAGCCAATGCAAGCTGCGGAGTGATGTTGAAACATGGGCATACCTAGGTAGGCCCATGACTGCTCTCGCAGCTGCATTCTGCACGATCTGAAGTTTCCGAACACTTTTCAAAGGTAGCCCCATGTAGAGAGCATTACAGTAGTCGAACCTCGAGGTGATGAGGGCATGAGTGACTGTGAGCAATGAGTCCCGGTCCAGATAGGGCCGCAACTGGTGCACCAGGCGAACCTGGGCAAACGCCCCCCTCGCCACAGCTGAAAGATGGTTCTCTAATGTGAGCTGTGGATCGAGGAGGACGCCCAAGTTGCGGACCCTCTCCGAGGGGGTCAAGGATTCCCCCCCCAGGGTAATGGACGGACAGATGGAATTGTCCTTGGGAGGCAAAACCCACAGCCACTCCGTCTTATCCAGGTTGAGTTTGAGTCTGTTGACACCCATCCAGGCCCCAACAGCCTCCAGACACCGGCACATCACTTCCACTGCTTCATTGACTACCATTTAAAAATGTCAGCTGAGCCTCAATTCTCAAGCGATACTATTAAGATGGCATAAAATACCAGCGGCACCAACCCGGCAGCAATTACCTGAAAGCGTTTTTTCCCCTCTCTATATCTCTCTTCCGATTTTCCTTTGGGGAGTGCTAACTCAGTAAATGCTCAGTCTACATAAACAAAATATTGGTCGTAACTCTTCGACGGGCTTAAAATCACCTCTAAGTGTTTTGGGGTGGATATCATTTTTTTTTTGGCTTTGCTTGATAAAAGAGCCTTTGGAGGAATGCTAATGGATACAAAGCTAAAGATCTGAATGAGGGGAACTT